>NW_006399827.1:10824540-10854169 GCF_000299155.1 Elephantulus edwardii
CATCAATGTCATAGAGCTTCTTTACAGCTTGTTTAATTTGGTGCTTATTGGCCTTGACATCCACAATGAACACAAGTGTGTTGTTATCTTCTATCTTCTTCACAGCTGACTCAGTGGTCAGGGGAAATTTGATGATGGCATAGTGCTCAAGCTTGTTTCTCCTGGGGGCGCTCTTCCGGGGGGTTAATGGGCTGCCTTCAGAGTCTCAGCGTCTTAGGCCGCCGGAACGTGGGTGACCTGCGGATCTTCTTTTTTTTTTTTTTTTCTGTGGACGTCCTTCAGGACTGCCTTCTTGGCCTTCAATGCCTTTGCTTTGGCTTCAGTTCTAGGAGGGGCAGGGGCTTCCTTCTTCGCTTTCGGCGCCATCTTCGTAGAAAGGCTAATCTATTCATCTGTTGATGGACACTGGAGCTATTTTCACATTTTGGCTATTGTGTCTAATGCTCAGTGCACACTGGTACATTAGTATCTGTTTGAATATCTGCTTTCAACTTTTTGGAGTAGATTGTAGGAATGAAATTACTGGGTGAGTTTTTTTATGACATCAGCAGCTTTCCTGTCAGTCTGTGAGCCTCTCCTCTTTACAAAGTTCAAGAACCCTGACTCCCCAAAATTGTTCAGAATCTGGTCAGTTCAGCCAAAGCTCTAAATCTTGTTCAAAGGAGGAGAGGGCTCTTTCCATGATATGTAACATCATACCATGTTACACTATGGTGTACCAAAGAGTAGATTTTTTTTTCTTACTAGTTATGCCACTGCTTATCCATTAAAGTAAGATAAAAATACCTGTTCCCTGCCTAGCTCCCTGAGCGCCAATTCAAATGAATGAGGATGTAAAAGCTCATGGTAAGAAAATCTCTCCCTAGGTATTTCCAGATGAAAGAACAGCTCTTTAGCACTCCTAGTGAGTTAGACAATAAGACTTAGCCATAAAGCAGGAGTAATCTCTGGTTTTGTTATAGTGTTTTGGGGTTTTTAGTTTGTTTGTTTAAAATAAGACATCAGAACAGTGGAACGGACTTTCCTGAAAGTACAATGTAAATCACTCTGAAAGATTTGATTCTTCTTTTTTTTTTTTTTAAAGAGATTACAAAGAAATTTTTAAGATGATCTGGTTTGCCTTTCCTTAAAGGCTAATAAAAAATTATTTATTTATTTTTCCTGATGTGAAATTCACACAACACAAAATTAATGATTTTAAAGTCAGCCATTCAATGATGGTGTTTAATACACTCACCATGTACTACATGTGTACCTACCACTTGTATGTACTTTAAGAACATTTTCATCATCTTACGTGGAAAGCCTGTGTCAATTAAGAGGAGAAAAGCTTGTTTTAAAATGGCATGCTATCTACAGACAGGCTCAAAAATATGCTCTGAACAGAAAAGAGAGGACAAACTGTATTAACTTGTTGTTTTGCTGCATCTCTTCAGGTTTTGAAGGTCTCTTCACCTTTCTTTGCTATTCCCTCTCATATTTTCCCCTTTCCTCAGTTAGTTCTCCACCTTCACCCCCCTTTTCCTTCTTAACAGTCCAGTCAGCAGTTTTGTCTCCAGGATGTTTTGCTTTATCGCTGCCCCCCCCTCCCCCAAGCCGTCAGTTCTTTTCCTGCCAGCTGCCAGGGCCTCCCCCTCCCCATTGACTTCCTCAGTTGATCCTGTGCAGAAGTTGATAGCTTATCTCTTCGGAGCAACAAGAAAATGAGATAGTAGGTTCAAAAGCCAGCACTCCCAGAGCCTCTTGAGAGATGATCTGTCGTTGTGGAACACTCCTGTCCCCCTCACCCCTAAAGCAAGGATCACACATAGATGCACCTTCCTTCTCTCTCTGGTCTAGCCTGTGATCCTATAGTCGAGTGGTCACTGAATAGGGAAGACAAAAGAAAAGGCCCTCATATTGCAGGGTGTACTGTGTTACTGTGTCTTTCAGATGTCTAACTTCAAAGAGAGTTTAAGTCCTGGTTATATTTCTGATGCATGTACAACATCACAATAGTCACTTATATAAATCTCAGTAGGCCCCAGTTTCTCCAGACTTGTAGGCTGGAACAGAGCAGATCTGCCTGTATTTGACCCAGGCCTAAAGTACTGGCAGTTCCTCCCTGAGAACTGGAGAGAAATTGCCGTTTCCAGGAACTTCGGAAGGGGCATGCCCTCACACCCCACCTCTTTCTTCTTCCATTACTGCCTCTGCACTCCAATGACCTGACATGGATTCTCTCACCTGGAGTGCTCCTGGTTTTAATTCTGAGAAACTCTGGGGGTTGGAAATACATTACTCATCAATTCTTAACCTAATAAATATTCAACTTTTCATCTACGAGGAAATATTTTCCCTTCCCACAAGGCAATAAAAAGTAGAGAAATTGCTTCTGCCTCAGCGTAAGTCAGTGGTTCTCAATCAGGAGCGATTTTGCTAGCCTCTCACCTTCCCTCCCTGGGGATACGCGGTGATGTCTAAAGGCATATTTGGCTGCTGTTCCTGTTGACATTTGTATTCTTTTTCTTGCCTCTCATGTTCTTAACAAGATTCCTATCTATCTAGGACCTGAGAAAGAGTATGAAATAATATCATTAAATCTTTTGCTTTTGGTAGATCAAAACTGCATCTACATCAGTGATTCTCACTGAGTGACATTTTCTCCACACAAGACACTTGGCAATGTTTTGGAGACTTTCTTGGTTGTCATAATTAGGGAGATGCTATTTATCTTGTGGGTGGAGTCCAGAGAGAATGAAGAGTCAGTTGAAGATTTAGACTTCTCTTCACTAAGTTTTTGTTCAAAAGCATTCCATCTCATTCCCCTCACCCCTTTAATTATCTGCATGTATTACCCACTTCTGGTGCTTTGTTGCTGCAAGAAATTGATCATTCTGAGGGGCATGAAGCATTCTGAAGCATTCTGAAGATGTAGAAAACTCCAACCGTGGGCAAACTTTTGAAGCAAATGAAATATGTCTTTCTATCTTCAGCTTTCCCTGTCTGCAGTTGGCACTGGGATAACGGGGACCTGAGAGTGCTGAGTTCTAATTTCAATCCTGTGACTAATTTGGTGTATGGCACTGTAAATATGTTCTTTCTTTGGTCTTGGTATATTCATCAGCACTTGAGGAAATTATTCTATAGGATCTCACTCTTCAAGGTTGACCCTGTGAGGATTTCGAACTTTTTGAGCCTTTTACTCTGTTTCCTCACCTGAGTGCCCTTCCTGCAAAATTGCTCTGGCTAGCTTCTAGTAAATCCACTCACACAGAAGTGTATTTCTCTCTGCCCCCAATATTCTTTCCCCCGCCTTGTTGTGTACTGTCAAATCTGATCTGACTGGCACAAAAGGAGATTGCCTCTTTTTCTCCAGCAGAGCATCTGGTGGAGTTGAACCATGTACCTTCAAGATTGCAGCACAGCTTCTTGCCACTAGGCCACCAGAGCTCCCTTTTAAAAAAGTGTATTTTCTGCTACTTATATTTGTATTTTCACAGGGATCCAGACTAAAGGGAATGAATGAAGTTGTAACTTTGGGAGTTCTTTTGAGTCAATGAATAACAGATTTTTTGGGAGAGGGACCCAAGTCAGGTTGCCAACTGGCAAGTCTCAGGCCTCAACATTTGGGTGGGGACCTTGGCACATCTTGCTATGTGAGGTATGAATGCACCGCCCCACCCACCCCGCAGTCTCCTCCTTTTCCAAAGAATTTTCAGGGATCCTGGCAGCATTCCATCTCTGGAGAAAAGAGTTCCCAGCTCAGATACTGATGAGATCATCCAGATCTCCAGTCAGAGCTGGAATCTGTTGGGAGGCTCATAAGGCAGATGTTTGTGGTTTCTCTTTTCTTCTGAAGGAAAGTCTGAGCAGATGATCCCCTAGGTGCTGGTTGTTGGCATGTGAGAAAAGCAGGATGTGGCTCAGGATCCGTGGAATGGGAGGAAAGGTAGAAAGGAAGTCTGAGGTAATGGATATGTAGCACTTTTTGGAGATTAAAGATCCTCACCTCTCTCACATAAGTTCCTTGATTTTACTTTTGCTCTTGATGAAACTCATCTCTTCCCTTCCCTAGTATTTACTCATGAGGATTTTTGGTTTTGGAGATTTTGAGAAGTAACTACCCTAAGTCAGAAGGAATTTGCCCAACTGTGAACATGGCTTTTCTCCAACTCATACAGCCAAGCTTCTTCATCAAGAAATATCGGGTCGTCTGAGTGGAGGAGCTTCCAACTCCAGTAGGATTAATGTGCAGCTGTGGAGGGCTTTGAGTTTCCTCCTTAGTCAGGCAACCCCAAGGGCAGGGCAGGGTGGCTTTGGGAATACAGGGAAGAGGCCAGGAGACAGGACAGGGTTAATTACCCTGGGAACCTCATGCAGACACTTTGGCCAACAAAGCAGTATACTGAAGGCTTCAAGAGCTGGGAGTTTTGGACAGTCCTCATTTTTCAGAGGCTTATATCTAATGGGAGGGACTTTACCTACCAGAAATTCAAATCAGTGTGATATACAAATAAGGGCCCAGTGGAGAATGCCATGCTGGCTCAGAATTACACAAGGAAGGTAGTGTTAGAGGGGATATGTTGTACTTATCTGACAACAAAACAAAACCCAAACAGGGAGAGGAGTGCACAGATGGTGGTTTTGATTGAAAAAGTTAAGAATTCTAGAATGTAAAAAATAAAAATAAAATTCTAGAATGGCAAATTTGGAAGGGATTTTGAGTTCGGATTTTATTTTTCAGATGGAGAAATTAGGGAATGTGATTTATTTAAAATCTGGCAAAGACGAGATTCAAAGAGAGGTCTTCTGACTCGAGTCAGAAATTTTGTCCTCCACATTTGGTCTATAAATGTCTGGTTTGCTACATGTTCTAGGACTCTGTGCTTCACTAACTTTATGACTTCTCCAACAAGCGCCCTCTCATGCATGTTCTTATACTGAGTTCAGTCTCCACTGCTCATAACTTTTCCTTTTATGCCCATTTTACATGACAACCACAGCTTAAGGGGTTGTGAATATAAGACAGCAGGTTCTATGAAGGAGAAGACCCTGGGAATATTTTCATCAAAAACAGAGGCATTGACTTATATAAGAAAAAAAAATGTAGGTTTGAGGAGTGTCTAGGGGTAATAGTTTTAGGATTCCTTATTGTAAAACCAGTAAGTCTAGTTCAAGGGTCATAATTTGGAAGTGTCATTGAGCACTTGGATATTTAGATTCTTTTTCTTCATTCCACACATGGTTACTAGCTGTGCCTCCACTTCTCAAATCCTGAACACACCCTGATGCCACTCCAAATTTTAAGGGGAGGGGGAGTTGATGATTCTTGGTGACCAACACTAAGCAGGAGATATGAGAGATAATAGGAACTAAGATCACAGATAGGGTGAAAGAGTAGAAAATACACTATGCGTCAGGCCATCTGGCTAGGCTCTTCTGCTACCTTGTTATGTGGTCTTAGACAAATCCTTTGATATAACTGTGCTTTTGTATCCTTATTTATTAGGTGAGGATAATGCTCCTGACTCACGGATCTTTAAGATATGTTAGAGATCAAGTGGGAAAGCAGATTTAAGTATTTTCTTAATTTAAAAGAATGTTGTAACTAATTAGTCCTAGCATTAGGATTATTTCCCCTAAATCTCACTTTACACACACACACACACACACACACACACACACACACGCACTACAAGTCAGGCCCCTTCATCAGTGCTCTCTGATGTGTGTTGATAAGGGGTAATTGCTAAACCAAGGTCAAATTTTATCTTTTTTTTCCCTCAATGGTAATACATCTTTAAAAAAAATGAGTATTTATTTTTCCCCCATTCATTATTGCATATTTTCCTCCCTGCCAACCCCCACCTCACCAGTTCGCTTTTCTCTTTGAAAAAAGAAAAAAGATTCATTGTTATACAATCTCTCCTTCACCCCAGTCCACTTTACTATGCAACTCTTATTCTGGACTCTTAACATGCAAATAATACGTAATCACATATTCCTTTTAAACAGTTCTCTCTCTCTCTCTCTCTTCTGTTTCAATGCGATGTACATCATTTGTCCCATCTCTTCTTAATTTCCCCCCAACACCAATGTCAGTCCTGTTTTATAACAGTGGTGTTATGCAGTATTTGTCCTTTTGTGACTGAGGTAAAATTTGCTCTTCCTTGCTGAGTAGGAGGGAAAAAGATTGCTGGGCAATGACATGGAAGAGGTAAGAAAAAACAACCCTAAAGGATCTGAACATCCTTGTATTGATTGTAAAGGGGGGGGGGCAAGGAAATTAAAGGTAGGTCAACATCACAAGTTCATTCTTTTTGTTTTAGCAAGTGTCATTCATCCAGACATTGTCAGATTAGGTTAAATATATAATTAGGGTCTCACTTAAGGTTCCGATTAGGGTTAAGGTTGAGGTTCCAATTAGGTTTAGATTTAGTTTGGGTTCAGGTTTAACCTAGAGTTTGTTTACAGCTAGGGTTAAGAGATTAAGTTTACAAGTACATAGGATTAAAGTTAGGATTAGTTTATCTTAGAATTTACTTGGGAGCTTTGATAGAGTCATTTGTAGGGAACTGAGTCGCTTACCCACAGGCCAGGCCTCTCTGGCAGTTTGAATCCACCAGTAAGCGGATCCATGGGAGAAAGATAAGGAGTTTCCTCCTGTGATTTAAAACCTTGGAGGCTCGCCCCTGAGTCTGCTCTGACTCCACGGGAATGTATATAAATTAGGATTTATGTTAATGTTTCTTAATCTTCTCACTTTATATTTTGGGTCAGATCATTCTGTTTTGGGGGATTGTCTCATTTCTTTTCAGATGTTTAGCACCATCATTGGCCTCCACCCCTATTTTTTATTTTATTATTTTGTGTGTGTGTATTGTCAAATCAGATCTGACTGGTACAGGAGGAGATTGCCCCTCCTTCTGCAGTGGAGCATCTGGTGGATTCCAATCGCGTACCTCTGGGATTGCAGTGCAGCTTCTTTCCACTAGGCCACCAGAGCTCCCTCACCCCTACTATTGTGGCAGCGAGAATTGAGTTAAATTAAGATGAAAAACAAATACAAGTTTGGGATCAGGTTACATTCAATTTCAAAGTTAGGGTTAACTTAGATTTTAGGGTTAAATTAAATTTTAGTTTAGGAATAAAGTTATGTTAAAAATAGATACTTGGTTGGGTTTAGGTTAGTATATTGTAGAAATATTATGTAGGAAGTTTTAGACCTCAGTAGGAACAATGGTGAGACTGTGATGGCATTGTTTTTTTCATTAGTACTATTGAGAAGGGAGCTCTGTAGGCCTTGTGGTAAGGAGATGTGCTACCAACCTGAAGGTATGCAGTTCAAGTCCACCAGTTGCTCTATAGAACAAAGGTGCGATTTAATGTCCCTGAAAACCTGTCAGAGGGTTAGCTATGGGCTGGTTGCAAATTGACAGCACACAATGACAACAGAATGCAAGGGCCTACTCTCACATTGTGGAGCTTCCTGCAGAACCCTTCTGAGTCTGTAGGGAGGGACTTCAGAATGGTCTTGATGTTTAAGGAAGATAGTTTTGTGAGGTTGTTTCTTATCGTTACTCTCTGTATGACATAAGGCCTGCTGGGGACGAGGTATATGTGCGAGGGTGTAGGTGTGTACTTGCACATGTATACTCTTTGTGGCCAGTGCCGATTTACATCTTATTTCACATCTTTATTTGCAAACTACCATCATGAAGAACCTCATGCCTAAGGTTAAGAAACCAATGCATATGTGAGGCTCCCTTTCTGTCAAGTTGGTGCAGGGACGAGTTTCTAGCCATAATGGCACAACAAGATGACCCAAGAGCTCTAGCAATGGGATGATCTGAAATTTGGGAAACCAGTCTACTTTCGTCCTTCTGGTTCCCCTATGCATGGAATCACATCAAGTTGGTTTCCCTGTCTTGCTTTTCTTCACTGTAACATAACCAGAAGGGATAAACCAAAACAAAAATATACCAGTTTACCTGAAACCCTTAATCTGTGCTCAATCCAACTGGGGATGAAGTTCAAATCGATAAGCTCTTCAAGGGTTTGAGGTGTCAATCTCAAATATTTTTATTATCATCTGTTTCCAGAAGGAAGTGGTATACAGAGCTACTTCTAGGCCAGCACCTGGGTGGTAGCTACGGCCTGCCAGGATGGTGCCAGAGACAGATGCAACAGAGAGGGAGCTATGCTTCAGCAGCTTGTCAACATATCATTAGGGTGTTCCTGTGGGAACCAAGAGCAGAGTCAGGAGGCAGGAGAAGTGGGAGGGAGGGAGGAGGAGGGAGGGAGAGAGAAAAATGGAAGAGATGAAGGGGTCCATGCCAGTACTGCATTCGTCCCTGTCATGAGGAGAGCTCTATCAAACCAAGGCCAGGCCTATAAATCAGGCCATAATTAGTTGCAAAGAGAAAGCTTTAACATCCTCATCAAATTGATTAATACATCTTGTAGCTCAGGACAGGCTGGCCCTGCCTTGGGAAAACTGTAAGCTTGCCTAGCTGGGTGGAAAGAAGCGCAGAGAAGGGACAGCTCTCACCATGGCAGTACAGTCCTGCTCTTCCTCTGTTTGCTCTCTTGAAGAGGGCTCTGACAGGGTGCAGGTGAGGCTAGCCCTTAGTACAGAATGTCATCATGGGCCTGGAGCCTGCAGAATCAAACACATGTGCTAGTTTTGCCAGGATTTAGTCCTGACACCATCAGCAAGTTACTATCTCTTTCTGGGTCTCCCTTTCTCCATCTGTAAAAATGCCGTGGTTGACCAGAGGAACTTTAAGTTTCTTACCAATTCTGATAACATATATGTCTTTGACAAGGACTGTGGGGAGAGGGTTAAAAGTCAGTGAGTAGCTGATTATAGGCTTAATTTTTAGGACATTGAATGGGAAGCTGGGAGTTTGGGACAGGCTTAAAGAATTAGGTGCTGTATCTGAGTTAAAATTATTAAGCATTGCCTACTTGGAGGAAATTTGCTGTCAAGGACTTCTCCAAAGTGCTGAAAAGAAAAGATAGCAGTTTAAAGACTAAGGTACACCTGATCCAAGCTCTTCTTGTTGTGTGCCATCGAGTTGAAACCAACTCATAGCTGACTCTCCAGTGGGTTTTCAGAGACACAGGAGGAGTCTATCTTCCTCTGGTGAAGCAGCGGATATATTACAACCACATGCATTTGGCATTGCAACAAAGCTTCTTATCACAAGGCCACCAGAGCTGGCTAATTCAAGCCATAGTATTTTCAGTTCCCTTCTATGCATCTGAAGGTTGGACAGTAAATAAGGAAGGCTGAAGAAGCTATGTCTTTGAATTGTGTTGTTAGAGAAGATTACTGAATGTAGCAAGCACAGCCAAAAGAACCAACAAATCTGTCTTGGAGAAAGTGCAACCAGGGTGCTCCTTAGAGGCGAGGATGGGAAACTTTGTCTCACATACTTTGGGCCTGTTATTGAAAGGGCCATTCCTTGGAAAAAGACAATGCTAGGAAAAGTAGAGGGTCAGTGAAAGAGAGGTAGATCTTCAATGAGGTGGACTGACACAGAGACTGTAACAGTGAACTTGAGCATGGCAGAGATGGTGTGGAAGGCTCAGGATAGGGTAAGGGTCAAATCTGTTGTTCACAGAGTGACTAAAAGCCACTATGATTAGTTGAGTCAATAACATCTTACAACAACATGTGGGTTTTTTTCCAGAGTCCTAAGCAGCAGATACTTTTAAAGGTAGGATGAATAAAAAGAAAAAAAGATATCAACTTCAGAACTTCACTTTCTGGCTCAACTACTCACAGCAGCTGCGTTTTTAGGAAAAGTTTCTTAATGTCTTCAGCTTCTTCCTCTTGCAAGTTAGGGATAATAATGTCAACCTTGATGGCTCATTATCAAGAGTAGATAGGATAATAAGGTACTCAGCCTAGAACCTGGCACACAGTACGTGGTCAACAATTACTATTATAAGTATTGTGTAAATTAGTCTTGACGCCGTAAGTAATAGCATTTAAGTCATCTGAAGGCTAAAAAAGTGAATTCTTGTATTTTAGAAAGAATATTTGTCCTAATTCCCCATAGAATGGCTACCTACTCACTTTCTTGAGATATAAAATGAATAGACAGAATTTTATTTATTTTATAAAGCACTGGATTTCCATTTGTAAGTGTGGAGTTTAGGTGCCAACTTTGCAATTTACTAGTGTGATTTTGTGCAAAATTCTTCACCTATAAAATAAAATAACATAGATAAATGAGAGAAAGAATTACTCAAATATAAAGCATTTTTGAAGGTAGTGTTTTGAGTCAGTCACTGTTGCCTGCTACTCACTAGTTCTGGGCTCTATGAATCACACTTTTTAACATTTCCCAATTTAGTAAAAATTTGGCCTCATGCATATGGTAATAAATAAAGACCCTTTACCTGGTGGTGTGTGGGTCACATATAGTGATGTCATATGTGATGTGACGCAATCCAAAACCCATTCTTATTCTGTAGTAATAGACTTGTGGGGCATATAGTTGCTCATATATTTCCCAGCCTCCCTTGTAGTTAGGGATCACTATATATCCAAGTTCTTGCTAATGGAATGTAATCATGTGTGTGTGTGTGTGTGTGTGTGTGTGTGTAGAGAGAGAGAGAGAGAGACACTTATTGACTAGAATCATAAAGATGGGTATGTCTCCTTAAGACTATCATATCTGGGAATCAGAACCAAAACCAAAAGTGTATCTATAGCTCAGCTTGGTCTACTTTAGGGGACAGAATATAGGGGATTGTGGAAAAACAAGTGAGAAGAAACTTGGGCCCCTGGGCAGCAGCCTAGGGGGAGAGCCTCTTGCCAACCTGGAACTCAGATTTTCTGCAAGAGAAAGAAACCCCAAACATTGATCTTAGTGAGCCATTACATTTTGGGATATCTTTATTACTTCATTTTTGTTTAAAGGGTCACTGTATGTTATAGTCAAGCCAATGGAACTTACAATAACATATTACTACAAAAGAAGTCTTGGTGATGCGGTTGTTAAGTGCTTGGCTGCTAACTGAAAGGTCAATTGTTCAAATCTACCAGTTCCTTTAAAGGAGAAAGATGTAGCAATGTACTTCTATAAAGATTTACAGCCTTGGAAATCATATGGAGCTGTTCTACTCTGTCCTATAGCATCGTTATGAGTCAGGATTGACTTGACAGCAATAGGTTTGGTTTTGGCTATTACCTTCATTCTGTATCAGTTACCTATTACTCCTAACACAAAAATACCATGAACGTTGTTGTTATTAGGTGCCATTGAATCGAGTACAATGCTTAGTGACCCTATGAACAGTCGATCTGAACCCTACCCTATCCTTTGTCATCTTCATCATCTCTGACACACTAGAGCCCATAGCTGAAATCATTGTATCAATCCATCTTATTGAGGGTTTTCCTTTCCTTCACTGACCCTCCATCTTTCCAAGCATGACATCCCTATCCAAGGAATAGGCTAATCTAGCTACATGTCCAAAGTACGAAAGATGAAAGCTTGACCATCTTTGCCTTCAAGGAGCCCTTTGACTGCACTCTTCCCAAGACATGGCTGTTTGTTCTTTTGGCAGGCCATGGGATATTCAGCGCTCTTCTCCAGCACCTCAACTCAAAGGCATCAATTTTTCTGTCATCCTTATTCATTGTCCAGCTCTCTCATGTGTAGCAAGTGGCTGAGAAAATGTACCTGAACCAGGTGTACTTTAGTATTTAGAGTGACATCATTGCCCTTCAGCATTTTGAAGAGGTCCCTCGATGCAGTAAGTCTCCTGATTTCCTGACTGCTGGTTCCAAGGGTGTTGATTGTTGATTCAAACAACATAAAATCATTGAAGGCTCCAATTCCTTCTCCAACTATCCTAGTATGAATAGATGGCTTTAAAAGGCAAAAGTAATTGTCTTATAGTCCTAGGGGCTAAAAGTTGACATAGGGATCTTGGCCATGTCAGTCCCATCTGTGGTCCCTCTCCTAGCTTCTGGTGTCTGCTGGTTGTAATCCTTGGTGTTCCTTTGCTGCTTACAGCTACATCTCCTTTCATTGTTATATGACATTGTCCCCTGTGTATTTGTATCCTGCTCTTAAAACTCAGAATGTAGATCCTTTTCCGGTTTATAAGCATGATGACTGGGAGTTCATACCTCTGTATGACCTGTGCCACCCATTAAACCTTGTTATAACACTATCACACTACCCATCTGACATGAAAAACAAAAACAGAAACAACTCAGAATGGATTAGGTTTGGCATCTGTCCTACTCTGACACATTAGGTCTTCAACATAACTTTTTAAAGAATGCAATTCAATCCATAGCTCAGCCTATTTACATGTGATGAATGGCCCTTAGGAGTCCAGAAGTTATTTTACCCATCTCACTGTCTCTAGGTCACAGCAATACATAGCAGAAATTTAAGACCCTTTCCTTTACATTTTTTTTCTTTTTTCTCTTTCCATTTTTAAAGACGTGTTAAGAAGATTTCATTGCTCCTGTTTTTGAAAGATGGACTTGGAATCTGATAGAAATGCTGTTAAGACTCTTTCCCTTTATTATAGACTCCAAAGGACACACTAAAACAAAAAAGTCATCAGTTTCATTTTTTTCCTTCTTACATCATCTTGCTATAGCAAACTCCACTCCATTCCTAACTGGAAAGTTGGGGGAGGGAAGATGGAGCAGAAAATTAGACAACTATGAATGGAGGATGGCTGGATGAACCCACAGGAACCCAAACTCTGACCTGCAGCCAAGGGGAGAGACAAGGATGGCTCAGAGGCCAAACGCCTAGGGAAATGGAACAAAAGTGCCCAAGTGACTTGTCGTTAACTCTCCAGTAGAGGAGATAGGATTTCAATCTAGACACTGCTTTCTTTTTTTTTTTTTAATTTTATTTTATTATTTTTGTGTGAGTGTACTGTCAAATCAGATCTGACTGGTACAGGAGGAGATTGTCCCTCCTTCCCCGGCAGAGCATCTGGTGGATTCGAACCATGTGCCTCTGGGATTGTAGTTGCAGCTCCTTGCCACTAGGCCACCAGAGCTCCCCTAACACTGCTTTCTTATGCTTCTAATCTCTAAGATAATTTGACCCTCACTAGCTGACCCACTGGATTCTTCATCAGTTCATCATCAACAGTCAAGATTTTAACAGATCCTATGACATTTACAAAGTCTTCCTCCTAACCCAACTCTTCTCTTTTGGAATGTGGTCCTGGGCTGACTCAGAAGTGGTGTTTAAAAGGTTTAGCTGAGCAGATGGTTTGAAATGTGAAGACTGAATACCACCTCTCAAAAGCCAAGAGCTGGCAGATAGCTCATGGAGAAGAGGAGAAAAGAACCAGGCACCACATAGCCACAGGTGGGGAGCCAGGGTTGGGAGGAGGAGCAGTCTCATTCTGTCACACCACTGGCCCGGATCACAGGGCAGGTCTGGAACGGAAGTGCCAGTTGCAAATGCTCCCACCTCATCTCACAGCTCACCAAATATTACAGCTTAGCACATAAAACCCAGAGCACTAAGCTGCCAGGAGTGTTAAACTCAAGGAGCTGTGACCAGAAGCAGGGAGTCTCTGGGGATGGGAGTATAAAGGCTACACGGGCAAGCCCAGTAGTTCCTGTTAGGACCTCTTGTCTCAGGCTGGAGCTGAAATCAACCCATTCACTTAGCCCTTGCCCCAAGACCCACCTCTGCCTCCTGCCTCTCCATGGTAACAAAATTTAGGGGAGTTCTCGTACCTTCTTAAGAGGAGCTGAGATGTCTCTGAGCAGAAAATAAATGCCTTCAAGCCACATAAATCAGTGAAAATTAGCAGGAGTTAAAGTAAAAAAAGAAAAATCCTCCACCACTTGAATGTTTGAGCCAACATTCTCAGTGATTTAAAGCTGTATAATTAGAGTGATCCAATCTTGGTTGTATTTTTCCCCCACCCTCCTCCCTCCCCTTCTCCTTTGCAGACAAAAATCCTATGAGACAGGTCCCTACTGGCCACTAGCTCCTCATGCTAGAAGCAGGTGTGTGCACCTGTCTGCTTAGCACCTTGATGGATATTTGTGTTATCTCTGCTCTTCTCCTTGCCTGTCTTGTAATGAATAGTCAGCCCCAGGCTAGGGACGCATTGTGAGTGAGGAGACAACCAGCATTCTGTGCAGTTGCTCTCTTCCTTCTTACAAAAGTGGAGAGGTGCAGCTGCTAACCCCAAGTGAAACGTGGCATCATTCCAGAGGTAGGATAGGGGTGAGGTGAAGGATGAGTACAGGGCCTGAAATACTTGGAATTTTGACCTCGGAACTTGCGAAAAGAAATATAATGGAACAAAGATCTCTCAGGCCCAAATTAAGAACGTTAACTCATCAGCTGACATGTAGAGGGATGCAATGAATTTAGATGTCTTGACTCACTTGAGAAAACTGAGACCCAGAGGGATAAGCTGTTATAGGGAAGTAGAGGTAGAATTTTGAATAAAAAATTGATATGTTCAAATGCCTTATCCTTCACGTACAGGTAATATACCTATATGACTATGAGCAAGTTCTTTGAACCTTTGTTTTCTCTGCTTTACTATCAGAATCATGATAGTATCTCACAGAGTTAAAATGAAGATTAAAGTAAGTAAGTAAATGTCCTAGCATGTGACTAGCTAAAAACTCAAACTTGTCAAGTCAGTCCTGAGTCCTAACAACTCTATGGAACAGAGTGGAATGGTCCTATGGTATTTCCAAGGCTATAGCAGATCATCATGTTTTTCTCTTGTAGAGTAGCTGGACGGTTTGACTTTTGAATTAGCATTCTAGTGCTTAAACACTATGCCACCAGGGCTTTTAATATTAGTGTCTAAAATATAGGACTTGCTCAGTATTTTCCCACTTTGCAACTTTCAGTTTGTTCAAGGCTGTACATCAAGCTAAGAAAGAACCATAGTTCCAAGCTAGACCACTCAACTTTTCATCCTATGCCTGGTATCAAATGCTTGGGGACCTGTCCCTAGGGGCTCTAACTTTAGAAAGCAAATTGAATGAAAGAGAGAACAGAATTAGTAGGTTACTCTAGGTGGTAGACTGTTCAATGCCTAATCCACAGAAGGAAGAAGAATATTATCAGGTACAGTGACAGGTTCAATTTCTGACCCAGCCACATTAACTTGTGACCCTGAGTCTCAGTTTCTCCAGTTGTGAAATTATTATAATTGTAATTGTTACATCATAGATTGGCTCTGAGAGTCAATAGAGACTGTGAATGGAAAAAGACTTTGTAAATGGCTCACTAGGTAGAATGAAGTGGTAAAGATCTTACTCAGCAGAACTTCTCTTGGGAAGGAAACTCTCTGCTTAGAAGAGTGCCCTGATGTATGCTTATCTGTGTAAGTAGGCGGCAGGTATTGCCAAGATTGTAAGGAATGGAGGATATTGTTCTGCATGAGGCAGGGAAGAGGAAAGAGAGGAGGAAAAAGAACATTGGAGGGGGATGGGGAGTGTCAACTGGAGTTTATATCTGAATACTGTACTATTTGCCTTTCAGGGCCTTAATTTCCTGGGGTTAAAAAGGTTACTTAGCCTTCTTGGGCCCCATATTTTCCATAAGTAAGAAGTAGCATCTCCTTGTTCACTCAGATACTTGATAGATGGATGAGGTAACAGATGTAAAGTACTTTGAGAGCTTTTTTAAAAACAATCCCATTGTGAAATGGGATTATTATGAATACCACATCTCACGTGGTAAAAGTTCTGCTTCATCCCTCCTGTCCTAAGAAGCCAAAGACGACTTTTCCCACTCTGTTTAGTTTATCCTTTTGATTAAGTGCCAAAACTGTTCCACTTTTCTTTTTCTCAACAGAAACCAAATGGATCTCCCCTAAAACTATCCACAATCCAAATATCACAGACCATGGATTCCTTTCCTACCATTCATCTCTGTAGGGATAGGGACTGACTTTTGTGTGTGCTGGAAAATGTTTAACAAACAGCTTTCTAAGGAAAATTAGTTTTGATTTGTAATGTTTGTTATATAATCATGACTAATTTCAAGTTATCAATATGACATCATTAAATGCACAATTGGGGAGATATATCCAGTAGCACCCCATTATATGTTATTTCCACTACACAGCTACAATAGCTGTAAATAATCTCATTCAAGTAAAATGTTGAAATGAAAGGATTTGAAGCTAGAAAAAAGGAAAGAATATGTTCAGCATTTCTTAATCTGAAAGAATCAAATAAGAAAAATTCAAGCCTCAAGTTGTAATATTAAATAATTTTATGGTCAAAATATTGAACAATGCAGAAAACATCAAAAGAAGATGAAAGCAATGAGGAAATGAGAGAAGTGTTGTTGCATTGATATTTTAAAATCAATATAATGAAACAAAATAAATATGAACTATTGAACAAAAGACTAATTTGCTCTATAAACTTTTGCTCAAATCACAATAAAAAGTGGTTTTTAAAAAGATGATGGGGCCATCAACAAACAAACGGATAGAGAAGCTCTGGTAGATTCACATAACGGAATACTATGCAGCATTAAAAAACAAGGAACTCATGAAATATTATGCAAAATGGGTGACCCTAGAGGACATTATGCTGAGTGAAATATCTCAGTCACAAAAGGGCAAATATTGCATAGGGGCACTGTTGTAAAATGGGACTGACATCAGGGTTGAGGGAAGACAGAGAAGGAGGGGAGGAATGATGTATACTGTATTGAAACAGATGAGAGAGAGAACTATTTAAAAGGGATATATAATTGGATTATTATTGTCATGATAAGAGTCCAGAATGAAGGCTGCACAGTGGAGTGGACTTGGGGGGAAGGATTACATAACAATGAAAGAATTTTTCTTTTACTTTTCAAGGAGAAGAGTGAATTGGTAGGGGGGAAGGGGTGGGCAGGGAGAAAAGTGCAACAATGAATGACTGGAAACCCTAAGTCTCTGTACACTTTCATTAAAATTAATAATAATAAAAACTGGAAACAAAAGTAGAGAAAACAACAACAATAAAAAGATGATGGTAGGAATACATAGGATTAGTGTACCCAAAATTATAGGCCAAGCATTTACCCTTTTCAGGAGGTAGCATACAATCATGAACCAATAGTATTAAAGGAAGAATTCCAAGATGCACTGAAGACATTGACAGGAAAACAAGGCCCCAGGAATGGATGGAAACCCAATTAATGGATGGAAAACCAATTGAGATTTGTCAACAAACAAATGCAAAACATGAAGTACTCACATATCACACCAAGAAATTGGAAAGATAGCTGTGTGACCAACTGTCTCCATTTGTGTACATGCCAGAGCAAGGTGATAGAAGAGAATGTGGAAATTATTGAACAATAGTGGCATTCACTTCCTAATCAACATGACTCTGGAAACTCTATGAATTTTGATAAATGAAGATAGTTATAGGAAAGCTTCAGGTCTTTTGTTCATAGGGTTGCTATGAGTTGTGCTTGACTCGACAGCAATCAACAACAACAACAACAATCATTAACATCACACACAAATAATTTTTGTGGAATATTATCATTTTTCTCGTTGGCACTAATAAAGAACTGTCAGAAATTCAAGCCAGGTTAGCATAGGACATGGAATGAGAAATGTAATTGCTGATATTAGTTCCATCTTGGCTGAAAGTAGAGAATACTAGAAAGACATTTTCTTGTGCCTTATTGATTATATGAAGGCATCCAACAGTGTGAATCATAAATTATGGATACATTGTGAAAATGAGAGTTCCAGAATACTTCATTGGGCTCATATGGACACATAGGTCAAGAATCAGACTTTGGAACAGAACAAGGGGATACCATATGATTTAAAATCAGGAAAACTGTATATAGGAATTGTATCCTTTTACTGTATTTATTCAGTCTGTATACTGCTTAAGTAATCTGAAACACTGAACTATATGAAGGTTCCAGCTTCAGATCTTAGCAAATTACAGTACTTTTTTTGTTTTCTCAAGTTACTGTTTAATAGCTTCTGTTCAGTTGTATTACTTCATCCTTTCTTCCATTTGCTTTACTCTACATTCAAGAGCAAGTTTCAGAGTTTCTTCTGAAATCCATTTTGTTCACTTGCTTCTTCCCTGTTTTTGAAATGACTCCTGCCTCTTTTTTATTTATGTGACATCATTTTTGCTATCCTACAACCCATCTGGTCTTCAGTCATTAGTATTCAGTGTATCAAATCTATTCTTAAGCTATTGTTGTTGTGTGGCATTGAATCTGAACTGACTCATAGCATGTAGTCTCTATAAATATTGCATAAGGCAATAGGAGGATAACTCAGTAAGATGTATTATACTATATATATATATATATATATGGCAGAAAAAGGGGAAGGGAAAATCACTGAGTTAGCAGAAGTTATTGGGTGGAGGGTTGGTGAAGGAATGAGAATGGTTCAATGGAGACTTGAAAAGATGGGGTGATAATGTTGTTGTTGTTGTTATATGCCGTCGAGTCGTTTCCGACTCATAGCGACCCTATGCACAACAGCCCTAAACCCTGATCTATCCTGCGCCAACCGCACCACCTCTGACACACCCATCCCGATTACCCCAGTCACCGAATCAATCCATCTCACAGAGGGTCTTCCCCTCCTGCGTTGTCTCTCAACCCTCCCAAGCATGATGTCCCTCTCCAAGGACCCGTCCCTCCTGGCAACATGTCCAAAGTATGTCAGACGAAGCCCCAGAATCCTTGCCTCCAAGGAGTAGCTTGGTTTAATCCTCTCCAAGATAAATCTGTTTGTTTTCCTGGCAGTCCAGGGTACACTCAGTACCCTTCTCCAGCACCATAGCTCAAAAGCATCCACTCTCCTTCTGTCCTCCCTAGTCATTGTCCAACTCTCTGATGCATAACAAGCGATTGCAAATACCGTGGCCTGTATCAGGCGCACCTTAGTCTCCAGAGAGACACTGTTGCTCCTGAGTACTTTAGAGAGGTCCCTAACAGCAGACTTTCCCATCGCGATATGCTTTTTGATTTCCTGACTGCTGGTGCCAAGAGTGTTGACTGTGGAGCCGAGCAAACTGAAGCTGTGAACAATCTCAATCTCTTCGTTATCCATCCTGACGCTGCCAATTGCTCCAGTGGTGAGAATCTTTGTCTTCTTGACATTGAGCCTCAGTCCATACTGAAGGCTGCAGTCCTTGACCCTTTGCAGCAAGTGCATGAGGTCCTCCTCAGTTTCAGCAAGCAGGGTTGTGTCATCTGCATAACGGAGATTGTTAATAGACCTTCCACCAATCCTGATGCCACAATTCTCCTCATAGAGCCCAGCCTCTCGGAGAGGGGTGATAATAGGCATAGAAAAATGGTAATTCATTATATAAAAGGTAATGTATATGAATGACTCTGTTGTTGTGTACTGTCAAGTTGGAACTAACCCATAGCTGACTCTCCAGAGGGTTTTCAGAGGCAGTTAATTACATGGGAGGATATTGCCCATTCTCTCATGGAGCAGCTGGTGGATTTGAACTGTTTGCCTCCAGGATTGTGCAGCTCCTTGCCACTAGGCCACCAGAGCTCCCTTTACAAATAAAGGTGATCCATATTTATTCCCATTTTCAAAAAAGGTGATACAACAGAGTGTGGAAATTGTCGAATGATATCCCTAGTATTACAAGTAAGCAAAATCCTGCTGAAGATTATCCAAAAGTGACTGGAACATCAAACTACCAGGAACACAAGCTGGGTTTAAAAGAGACTATGGGACTCAGGACATCATTAATAATGTAAAATAGATCTTGGCTGAAAGCAGAGAGTACCAAGGGAATGTCTATATGTGTTTCATTGACTATGTAAAGGTGGGTGGATCACAACAAATTGTGGCTAACTTTGACCAGAATGGGAATTCCAGAACACCTGGTTGTGTTTATGCAAAACCAATACTTGGACCAGGAGGAACTCATGAGAATAGAGCAAGGAAACATTGCATAGTTCAAAATCAGAAAAGCAGTATGTCAAGGATGTGTCCTGTTGCCATACTTTTTCAATCTGTATGCAGAACAGATCATTTAAGAGAATGGATTTTATGAAGAAGAATGTGGCATCAGGATTGGAGGAAGATTCACCAATAATCTGTGTTATGCAGATGACACAAGTTTACTTGCAGAAACTGAGGAAGGCCTGAAGCATTTGCTATAGAGGGTCAAAGTCTGTAGTCTGCAATATGGATTGAAGCTCAACATCAAGAATACAAAGATTCTCACCACTGGGCCAATTGGCAGCATCATTATAGATGGAGAAGAGATTAAGATTGTTAACAATTTTAACTTGTTCAATTCCATCAACACTCTTGACATCAGTAATCAGGAGAGAAAAAGATGAATTGCATTAGGGAAATAAGCTGTCAGGGACCTCTCCAGAGTGCTAAAGAACAAGGATGGCAGCCTAGAGACTAAGGTGCCTGATGCAGGCCATGGTCTTCACAATTACTTGCTATACATCACAGAGTTGGACCAAGGATGACAGCACAATTGATGCCCTTGAGTTGTGGTTCTGGAGAAGAGTATTGAACATACCATGGACTGTTAAAAGAGCTAATAGGTCTGTCCTAGAGAGGGTAAAACCAAGCTGCTCCTTGGAGGCAAGGATTTTGAGACTTTGTCTCATATACATTGGGCAGATAGCCAGGAGGAACCAGTCTTTGGAGAAGTATTTCATGATTGGAAGGGTGGAGGAACAGCACAGGAAAGGAAGACCCTGGATGAGATGGATTTACACAATAACTAGGGTAATAACACTTGATGTGTCAAAGACAGTGAGATTGGCTCAGGATAGATGAAGATTCAGAGCTATTGTGCATTGGGTCGCTATGAATTATAGTCAATTCAACAGCACTTAACAACATATGAATGATTGCATAAAACACAAAGTACATGTACAAAACACAATATACATGAATGATTATAGGCAAACCAATAAAACTTTTAATTCACACAACCAGAGGGACACTACCTTTGGGTTAGCTGTGTAAGTCCCTACTCATTAGGCCACCAGATTAATAGCTGGGAAACATACTATTAGTGATAGAAACTATGCCAAAGATCACTTGATAAAATTTCACAGAAGCAATATCCTGCTAATTGGAAATACTTCCCACCACCACCACTATGAACATAAGCAGTGACTATACACATGGACCTTACTAACTGGTATACACAGGAATCATATTTACTACATCTATAGAAAGAGACTGTGGAGAAGCTCGGTATCATCAGTCAGAATAAAGCCAGTGGCCCACTTCAAAACACACTGTCAATTACTCATATACAAGTTCAAGTGAAAGCTTAAGAAAAATGAAAACCAGTTCATGTGAGCCAAAGCACAACCTTAAGTATATACTTCTGAGTGTTTTAAATGTTTATCGCTGTTTTGTTCACAATAGCAAAGAGTTGGAAAAAACCCAAGTGCTCATCAACAAATGAATGGATAGAGCTCTGGTATATTCACACAATGGAATACTACACTGCATTAAAAACAAGGAACTTATGACATATTATTCAAAATGGGTAAGCCTGGAGACATTATGCTGAGTGAAATATCTCAGTCACAAAAGGACATATACTGCATAGTGCCACTGTTGTAAAGTGACATTGGGGTTGGGGGGAGACTGAGAAAGATGGGATAAATTATGTATACTGTATTGAAACAGATGAGGGAGAGAACTGTTGAAAAGGGATATATGATTAGGTATCATTGTCATGACAGGAGTCCAGAACTAAGGTTGCATAGTGGAGTGGACTTGAGGGAAGGGATTGAAAAATTTTTTCTTTTACTTTTCAAAGAGTGAACTGGATGGGGAAGGGTGGGCAGTGAGAAAAGTGCAACAGTGAATGAATGGAAATCCAAAGTCTCTGTAAACTTTCATTAAAATTAATAATAAAAAATTTAAAAGTCCTATTTATTTTTTATAAATTCTAATTTTCTTATATTCATACTTTTTTACATCTCACGTTTTAATCATTAATAAATATTTGCACCTGTTTCTTCTAATTTTGAATCATGCCACATCAATAAATGAAGATACCAAAGCCTTTGCACTATCCACATCATTCAGGTGGATTCCACCTCATTCATGTCCACATCCTGAATTGTTCCATCCACATCATTCAGCTCAACTCTGCTTTTAAGAGGCAGTTCTCTAGTTTTATTTAGCATGCCTTGCAACCTGAGATTTTGTCTTCTGGTGTTTTATCAGTCAATGCCTCACTGCTGTTTTTAAGGTTTTCACTGACTTTTTTCTTTTCTTTTCTTTGAAGTGGATCTTCAAGTCTGTCTTAGTAAAGAAGCTCCACCAAAATTTCTCCTGAATGGGTGACACTGGTGGTGGGTAAATAGTGGCGGCATAGCTTCCAGCAGATCATAGCCTCTGTCAATCTGAGTCCCAGATTTTATACATTCTTTACCTTGAGTCCCTCCATTGCCTTGTGCTACATGATATAAACTTGTCTTCCTTTTGCACCATAAAATATTCAGGCAAATCTACTAGAGCTACCATTTCTTGAGCACTGATCACTGTCCAAATCCAGCTTGAAGCCACAGGAGGAGGAGTTAAACTGTTACTGCAATTCATAAAGCTTACCTCCAAATGCCAAGAGCAGAGAGAGAAGAATGAAGAGCGCATTTGAGAGGACTGATTTCTCTATGGCTTATAACAGGAAGTTCTTATCATGCTAGAACCCTAGGGTGGTGATTTTTGTTTGCCATTAAGTCAGATTCAACTCATAGTTGACACTCCAGTGAGTTTTCAGAGACAGTTAATTGCATTGGAAGAGATTGTCTATCTTTCTCCCACAGAGTGGCTGGTAGACTAGAACTGTGTGCTTTTGGGATTGAAGCATAGCTTCTTACCATTAGGCCATCGTATTTATCACTGAGGGATTAAAGCACGTCTGATTCAGTAGGCTTGGGATGAGGCCCAAGGGCCCAACTGGTACTGATATTGTTTGTTTATGGAATATACTTTGAGAAATAGGGTCTTGGGCCATTGCCCAGTCCCTTCCAAGCCCCAGATGAATACATCTAAGGGAATCAGGACTGTAATAAAACCCCTCTTATTCCCTTCCTTCTTTTCCCTTCTATCAAAATACACATCTGGTGCAACAGAACTGTCTAGTAACAACCAAGCATTTTGTTTCTTCATTCTCTGAATCTTCTTCAAGCAAGCTGGAATGTAGACAGTCTGTAACTCTAGAACTTTCAGGTAGACTATTTTACTGGAAGAAACTCCTAGAAAATATTATTTCCCCACAACTTCCTTCATCTCCTTATTTCTCTTTGTATCCCTCATTCTTGCCATAAAGGCTGATGGGGAAAGCTAGTGGTCTCTCCAAAGAAAAATATTTTCAGCCAAACTCTGGGATGATGGGTGAGGTGCAGAAAGAAACTCTCCTAAGTAGAATCTCTCGATAGAATCACAGCCAAATGGTCATTCTACTTGTCTACCTTTATTGTTGCCAGACTGTTGCTTTTAAAAATGAGATTTGGCTATAATTGAGGCTTCTGCTCCACCTCCAGTTCTTACTGGAAGCCCCTTTGAAAGTACTATTTAGAGAATAACTGAAAACCAGTGAATATTAAATTATAGATTTGTATCTGTGCAGAAAAGATGGCCACCGGAGGGTAGGGAATCTTGGGCAGTATTTCCAATCCAGAGATGCTCCCATTGTGGATTAATGAGAACCCCTACTCAGATAAAGATGAGTATGAGAAAGCAAATTAATCCTTTTTCCTTATAAATCATGGAAGCATGGGCTCATGAGGCTTAGAAAAGAGATTGTATGCTTACCTCAACTCTAAAGCAGGAGGTTATAGCTGTGGTCTTTGCCCCTGGATACCTGGACCAAGTGGCTTGTATGAAGAAGATTGGATGTAGGGATCTCTTTCATTGCAGTGGAGTTAGAATTGATTCATAGCTGACCCTCTGGTAAGTTTTCAGAGGCTTTAATTCGCACAGGAGGAGACTGCCTATCTTTCTACCACAGAGCTGCTGGTGGCTTCAAATCATCTACCTCTGGGCTGACAGTAAAATTTGTCATCCACTAGGCCACCAGAGAGAGGCCCTAGGAATATCTCCATTAATTCTAGACATCAGACATGATGCAGATGTGCACAGGTGGCTGCACTAGTGCTTGTAACACCCTCATATAAAGAAATTAAAGCTAGATAATGGATTAAAATGGTTTACCCACAATTCCTTCTCCTCAGGAATTTAGATAAATTTCTGAAAGAAGGATAATGCAATGATCTTAATGAGACTATATCTTCTAGTAAGACTTTCCTCCCACCCCATAGTCACTCACAGCAATACCCACATGAGATAAAAGGAAAAAGGAGCACAATGATGTGAGGATTCCCCAGGGATGGCTTCTACGTCACCACCAGACCCCACTTAGAAAAAGCTTCCCCAGGGATGTATGTCTGGCGGCTTAGGGATAATACTGCTTGCTTTCCTTCAAAAAACTACAGAAGAGGGTGAGATCCCAGTTTCTTGGTGAGTAGACACACTGTCCCATTACATTCACTAAACCTTTTACTTGGCACTTTAAAAAGCATCTGGCACTATAAAGCAATTTATAGTTTACAAGGTACTCTTCAAATACGTTACCTCGTTGAATTTTTTACAACTCTATGAGATAAGGTGGAGCAGGTTTGTCACCATTTGACAAACAAGAACCTGAGGTCCAGAGAAGATAAATCGCTAACCTAAATTCAAACTCTCTTTGGTAGTAGAGCCAAGGCTGGAAATCAGATTCCTTGATTCCTCACACTGTGTCTTTCCTTATATTGTCTTCCTTTTTATGCTGGTTTTAATTATTTTCTTATTTTGTCTCTTCACGGACATGGCCATATCTTAAGAACATGAACTTTGTCTTTCTTGTTTATGAGTATTTCCTCAATGACCTAGAATAGTCTGATGAATGAAAGACTGAAAAAGAGAGAGAAGGAAAGATAATTACAAACTATGAGAAAGAAGGCTGATTCTTGGTATCTCTTCCAATACAATAGAAAGGTGAATATTACTGATAAGAAAAACTACCTAATATTCAGTGAGTGTAACTTACTCCCAGGAAGTCATCTGACCCTGTAAAGTAATATATTTTAAAGAAGAAGTTTGCTGCCATGGATTCTAGAACCTTAAATACTGATTCTCTTTTCTTGGTATTTTTCTTTTCCCACTTGCAGGGTAAGACATTTGCCCTTTGAACAGATTGCTCAGAATTTCAATTCTGCATATTAAAAAAAATTAGAAAATACTTAGGCACTATGGGATCTTGTAACAATGGTTTTACATCTCCATGAATCTCTGCTACCACCAGAAATAATAAAATGGTTTGTTTCTCTTGGCAGCCTCTACCTAACAGTTCCCCATGTGTGTGTTGCTTTCTTCAATTTTCCCCTCTACAAAATCTGGTCATGTTTAATAACAATAAATCAGAGGAAAGATTGCAGCCCGGAAGAGAAGTCTGGGGCAGCCAGGGTTTCCACATCTGGGGCCCATTCGGGTTGAAGCGATGACAATTCCTAATAAATGTTAATGGAGAACCTCCTCAGATTCATACACTCCAGCCATAATTTAGCCTGTCTCCATGCCAGATGACCTTTTGAACATCCAGAACACACCCATCACAGCACCAGCTACAGTCCTGGATTGCTTCCTGCATATGAAGTGGAAAAAAACAAGGCTTGTTGTTATTGATTATGTTTCTCCCTTTTCTCTTCCTTGGATTTTTCTTCAAAGGCTTACAAAGCCTGGGGGCTTTCCTGCCACCCTGGTGGTTAGAGGGGAGGGAGTCTGGTTACAGGGTGTTACCCTTTTCTCCAGAGCAGGCCTCCCCAAGAAACCTGACCTGTTCCCACAAGAGAGGGGGGCCAGGCACCACAATTCTCCCCTTTCTTGGCTTCTGAGATCTGATGCTGATCCTGCTGTTGCTCTACTCACTCTAATAGCCATTCTCCCATCCTCTGTACCTTCACTTTTTCCTTTTTCTCTTCTTACACCTGCTACTTCCATTAATCTAAAGTCCACACTTAGTTTTGCAGACTTGACTTCCCTTTCAGGACATGGTCCTAAAATTTCCAACTGAGACCTGGGTATTTTCATTTGACAACCAGCCATCAACCAGGGTTGTTGGTTTGGTGGGATTTTCCCCCTAAAACAACTTATTATCTCTCCCAAACCAAGACTTTGACCTGGTTTGCTCTGGTTTGACTCTCCTGCTGAAAAATGCATGTTTCTACCTCAAATACATGAAATCAGTATTTACATTTTTTATAAAATCTCTAGATGACTTTTTAAAAGAAATGTTTTATATTGGTGATTTAACTCTAAATGATTTTTTATGAAATATTTTTAAATTATAGATTCTGATTCTGTATATCTGGGGCAGAAAGGCAAATTCCCAACAGAGAGGTCAACTGGAATGAACCTGTTCAAAGCCCTGGCCCAAATATACTTGGCCTTTCCTAGAAATTTCTATATATCTGTTAAGGGTTTGCTGCCAACTTAAACACTGCTCGTTTGAACACTCCATCTGTTCCTCAGGAGGAAATGGACCATCTCCTCCCATGTGATTTGTAAAGACTCTAAGTCAGTGATGGGACATAACGTCCATCCATCCATCCATCCATCCATCCATCCCTCCCATAAATTTATAATAGATAATGAGATCTATTCCTGTGTGTTTAAGAGTTTGAAGGTAAGATGGAATAGGTTCTCATTTAGCCTTACTTTAGTGTAAGAAAAAGGAATTGAATTCTAGAGGCAGAGTGTTTAACATGTGCTGTCAACCAAAGGTTAGTGGTTTAAATCCATCAGCTGCTCTGAGGGAGACTCTCCTCCTGCAAACATTTAAAGCTCTGGAGACCTGTCTTTAGAGTTGGAATGAACCAGATGGTAGTGGGTTTTAGTGCAAGAAAAGTGAAGGGAGTGAAGGTTATTGTGATGAAGAATATGTTGCAAGTAGGAGTTACTTCAATCATTTCAAAGTGAGGGCAAATTTACCTAATAGTAAAGGGTAAGTAAAAGTGGCCCATAAATCTTAACTGCTTGTATTCTTTCACCTGTACAGGTATAATATCAATGAGCCACCTTAGACACTCCCTTTCTTGCCTCTTTATCCCATAAAGTAACAGGATTATTAAATCTGCTATCCCAATCTCATTCCTTTTAACTTCCACTGCCACCCCTACACTTCAGGTCCACATCACCTCACTTTGAAATTGACTGCTAACTGGTTTCTCTCGTCAAACCACTCACGGACATGGTAATCAGATACATCATCATCCCTAGATGCTGTCTTGATTATGTTGGTCCTCATTGACTTATTATTATTTCTCAAAGTCTTTCATAATTATGTGCCCCTTGAGCTGTCTAAAATAATGTAATATTGGAGCCAGATCTTTAGAGTGTAAATCCAATTCTCCCTCCCCCGCTTACCTGGTCTAGAGACAAGCTTGATAAGAATTTATACATTGATTCAATATGTATTTATTGAACTATTGCTGTGTGCCAGTCTATGCTGGGTCCTGGAAGACTAAGTGGTGAGCATGATAAACACATTCCTTGCTCTATAGAAACATTTTAAAAAACAAAACACCCAATAATACAAAACGTGTAGACAAATTTTCGGTTTTTCAAACTAGTAAGTGCTAGAAAAGAAGACTGAGAGAGAATAAGGAGGTTCATCAATAATTTAATCAAGTTTCCAAAGTGTCACCTCTGCCACTGTAAACTCTTTGATTCCTACAGGAGTTTGCGCTTCTTCTTTTTTAAGTGAGAAAAAAAAATTGTATTTAAAATTAGTCACCTGGACTCAGTTAGATGATCCCAATTTTGTTGGCAATACCCAAAGCATCATAGTCAGAAGCAAACTGAACATGAATCATCTCTCCGTCAGGCCTGATCAAGGTGTTGACCTTAGCCACATCGATGCCATAGAGCTTCTTTACAGCTTGTTTGATTTGGTGCTTGTTGGCCTTGACAGCCACAGTGAACACAAGTGTGTTGTTATGTTCCATCTTCTTCATGGCTGACTCAGTGGTCAGGGGAAACTTGATGATGGCATAGTGGTCAAGCTTGTTTCTCCTGGGGGCACTCTATTGGGGGTATTTGGGCTGCCTTTGGAGTCTCAGCATCTTAGGCAGCTGCAAGGTGGGTGATGTGGAGATCTTTTTTTTTTTTTTTTGTGGCTGTGGATGCCCTTCAGGACTGCCTCCTTGGCCTTTAATGCCTTTGTTTTGCCTTAAGTTTTGAGAGGCATAGGGGCTTCCTTCTTCACTTTTAGCACCATCTTTATAGATAAGGAGGAGGTGATTCTTCTTGAGGGCTATCTCATAGCTCCAACAAGCACAAGAATACAATAGACTTTGTAAATACAAATAATAACTCTATTAGCCTAAGTAGATACTAAACAAATCAACATTTATGAAGCTTCTATATTTATGTGGAAATATAGTAATCTAGTGACTCCTTGTCTGGATTGCAGGTGAAATACATCTTTACTGTAATGTATGAAGAAATTAGGTTAGACACAGAGAAGAACTTCCTGGCCAAAGTTCAACAGCATGGATATCTGAAGGAGTAAGTCTATCAGTCAGTTTTTACTACAACAATACTATGTAATAAGCAACCTAAAATGTCAAGGGTTTACAACCTTTATTCTTTGCTGATGGGTTTGCACGTTGACTGCAGTGACTTTATTCCAAGCAGTGAGTGTTGTTTAGGTCTGCTTCTTGTACCTTTTCATTCTGGCGTCAGATTGAAGCAATCCCAAACATGCTGACATGTTTTTCTCATGGTAAAGGGAAGAAAACACATGAGATCAAGCCAAACAAAGCAAGTAGAGCTAAAAGCCTCTGCTTACATTTCATTGGCAATAGCAAGTCACATGGCTAAACCAATCACTAGTGGAGTAGAGAGAAGTTTACTCCTCCCTGGTAGGGGCACTGAGGAGAGTGAATACTTGCTAACAATAATACACTGCCACAGGGAGGTAGGTTATGGTATTTCTTTCACAAGTGGTCTTTACAAACAGAAGACATTGCTATCTATCTGGGTTCCTCTGGGTACCATATTACCTGAAGTATAGCAAAGGAAAACCAGCAGACATGATTTCTTAAAGATGCCTATTTTGGTACAAAGGCAGTGAAATTCGTGTTTGCTATCTCGTTGCCACTGAAGTCCTTTTTTGCTTTCCACTAGAGCTGTGTCATGGGAGTGATTTCTAGCCTGAGTCTTAATACCATAGCTTCTGTGTGATTGTATACAATGACTGTCACACAGCAAACATAAATACAGAAGAGGCTTTGATATCATCAGGGAACAGTATTCCTACTGCTGGGCCAGCTTTGTCTGCCACAGCATTGCAGTTAACTGTGGAATGAAATCGAAGGGCTAACTGATGGTCAGAGGGGATGAGTAAGAGGTCTATTGGTAACTGGGATAGGCAGGATTCAGCAGAAGGTGAGGCAGGAACAGATTTTTACCAAAAGCTCAAAATCCACTACCATCAAGTCAATTCCAACTCATAGCAACCTTTTTTTTTTAAATTTTATTAGTTTTAATGAACATTTACAGGGATTTGGGGTTTTCATTCCTTCATTGCTGCACCATTCTCTCC
>NW_006399827.1:10856629-10890647 GCF_000299155.1 Elephantulus edwardii
ATTGTTTTGGAAGTCTTAGCAATAGCAATAAGACAAGAGAAGGGAATAAAAGGTATCCAAATAGGCAACGAGGAGGTAAAATTATCCCTCATAGCAACCTTTTACCTAGATTCTGAGGCTGAAAATCTTTTTAAGAGGAAACTGTCCATTTTTTCCCTTCAAACAAGCTGATGGATTCAAACTGTTCACCTTTCAATTGCAACATGTAATATACGATCTTGCCTTTGTAGAAAGTAGATAAATCCAATTTATAAATATTGATGCATTACTTTACTTAATAATGGTCTTAATATTTGGGCTCATTCAAAAAGAAGGACACAGGTATAATTGCACTTTTTCTTACTCCAAATGTCTTTCCCGCCCCAAGTTTCTAACTAAAGTGTCTTTAGTCAGTGTTCTTTTCACCCTTCATAGTAACACTTTCTCTCCTTTGACTCTAGACTTCTCATTCTCCCACTCCCCTCTTCCAATAGCTGCAATTAGGAAGGCTTTAGGTGCTACTCAAAATGTAGTTCTTTCACAAGCAGCATTGTTTGAGAGTTTATTAGAAAGTGAATTATTAGATCTCACTCCAGACCTGCTGCTGATTCAGCCTCTTGTGATGGTGGGGAGGACTAGTAATTTGTGCTTTAATAAGCTCTCCAGGTGATAACTTAAGAGTCCATTCTAAAGTTTGAGAATGAACGTGATTCTGATTCCGTTGAGGAGGGAGGCTAGAAGAGGGAAGACCATGACTTGAATTTCTAAGAATCTAGATGATGCTAACAAGAATCTAGTGTGTAGTCCACACTTGAGTGGCAGTGCTTTAGAACTCAATGATACACATAGGTGAAATGACAACCAGCATTTAAAAGTGTTACCATCCCTGAGTCGGTATGATCAAAGTCTTAGTGGAAGGAATGACTGACTAATGGTGAAATTTCAGACAACAACCATCAGATTGTTGTTGGTTTAAAAATATTTTTTTATCAAAGTGTAGCCTGAGAGCCTCTAAAACCACATCGGATGTGAATAACTTTCTTCTGATATGTAGAGTCTATCCTGGCTATGAATGATTAAAGAGTGAGTACATGGGGAGCCCATACCTCTGGGCTGGGAGTCAAGAGATATGAGATCTAGTTCTTATTTCGCCTTTAAGAGTGTGGCAATGGTTGGATCCATATCACTCTGGTTGTCATTTATGAAGTAAGGATAAGATTCTCACCACTGGGCCAATTGGCACAATTGGCAGCATCATGATGGATGGTGGAGAGACTGAGATGGTAAATGGCTTTACTTTGCTTGGCTCCATAATCAACACTCTTGGCACCAGTAGCCAGGAAATTAAAAGACGAATTGCATAGGGAAAGTCTGCTGTCAGAGACCTCTTCAAAGTACTAAAGAGCAATGATGTTAGTCTGGAGACTAAGGTGCACCTGATACAGGCAAGGGTCTTTGCAATAACTTGCTATGCATCGGAGAGCTGGATAATGACTATCGATGAGAGAAGGAGAATAGATGCCTTTGAGCTGTGGTGTTGGAGCAGAGTATTGAATATACCATGGACTGCTAGGAGAAAGAACAGGTTTATCCTAAAGAGGGTTAAACCAGGCTGCTCCAAGGAGGCAAAGATTCTGAAGCTTAGTCTGACCTACTTTGGACATGTTGCAAGGAGGGACCAGTTGTTGGAGAGGGAATGTCATGCTTGGGAGGGTGGAGGGACAGAGCAGGGGAGGAAGACCCTCTATGAGGCGGATTGATTCAGTGACTGGGGTAATGGATGTAGGTGTGTCAGAGACAATAAGATTGGCACAGGAGAGAGCAGGGTTTAGGGCTGTTGAACATAAAGTCGCTATGATTCGCAGGGGGCTTGACGGTACATAACAAGAATTGTATTCAGCAAAAGTAATTCTATTTAGAAAAATTTTCCCTTCTAGTAAAGGAGTCTTAAAACAGTGGGGAACCAAGATGGAGAATTGAGGGCACAGAGCCATGTATACGTGACATGGAGTTAAACCCAGGGGTGGTTAGACCTGTTTTGAACCATTCCACCAAGTTGTTCTGAGTGCAGTGCTTAAGCATCAGGTTCTGAACCAGACTCTTTGAGTTGAGATTCCTGCTTGCCACTTCCTGTGTGGTTTGGTCAAATAACTTAGAGCTGTAGTGTCCCATTCTTTAAAATGAGGATGACAATAATACCTACCTCTTAAGGTTGTTGTTTCCCATACTTCCAGGCAAGTTGTTAGGTAGGAGAAGCTATTCCTTGCAGAGGGACATCATACTTGGGAAGATGGAAGGTCAGCAAAAGAGAGGAAGTCCTACAATGGGATGGATTGGCAGTGACTGCTGCAATGGATTCGAGGATGTCAGAGATACTGAAGGTGGCACAGGATAGAACAGGGGTCAGAGCTGTTGGTCATAAGGTTGCTATGAGTCATACTCAACTCGATGGCACCTAACAGCAACAACAACATAAGATTGTTATGGAATGTGAGAGTTAATACATGTAAAGTGCTTGGGGCAGCGTCTAGCACTAGAAAAGTATTTGAAGTATGTCGGAAGTTATGAGGAAGAGGAAGGGACTGTCTCGGGTTAATTCCTGTGCGAACGGGGTGAATTCTCAGGACCCGGTTGCAGATCTTCTTCTCTCCTGTAGGTGGCACCTGTTCTCGTTGAGCGAGGTACCTGAGTCCAGGAATGCTTCCAACAAGTTCGAAGAATCAAGTTTCTGTTTGATCTCGGTTCTGCTCAGAATCCTTAGAGTGGAATCTCTTGCAACCTCCTGAGACCTGTGCTCAGGACAGCAAGGTTTTTGGATCCTGACTTCTTTTCTGAAATAGAACTGAATCCCCTTCCACGGTGTCTTGATCCCTATCAAAGGGTAAATCTCAAGAGCTGGGAGCTTTCTCTCTAGATGCAACCCACTAGGCCTTGTGGTGAGAGGGTTTGACTCCCAGCACCTGAGGTAGGGAGTTCAGTGGGAGTTTCTTTCCTGCTCGGTTAAAATGACAAATTGGTACATGAGCGCTTAATGAAAGATGCTGGAAACGTCCGTGGAGATCAGAAAAATCGCCTTTCTGAGCTGACAGCCAGGCCATCTGCATTCCCGCATCCCTATTAATTCCTTAACAATAAACGACAGGAGCGCCTAGAGGGTTAACAGCTTAATTTAATCTCTGAGATTCCTTCCTGGAGCTCTGAGAATTAGAAAGACGTTCGATTTTTCCCCACTTGATGTGTTTTCTGGATCAGTCACACCCACTCCCTGCCCTAGGGATGGTATACCAGTGACCAAGGCTGACTTCCTGTGCCCCTGTGGTGGAGGACAAAATACTTGATACAAAGCACCTTGGACTCCCTGAACTAAGAGACTAGGTTTAAGGGTCATATGATTTGGCTTCTTTGCAGTTGCCCCAATTGCGGATTTCTATTATATTCCCTGGAGCCTTTCAGAAACAGTAAAATTTCCAAATGGACTTTGAAAGATGGTGCTCCTGATGTGACTAAATTGCCTTCCAAGGAGGGAAGTAAGGGAGTCCTAGAGGTGGTGGTAGTAAGGAGTTGAGCTGGTCACCAAAGGCTAAGCCTCTTTGGTGATTCAAATCTGACAGTTGTTCTGTGACAGAAAGATGGGCAACCTCCTACTATCTGATTTACAGCCTCGGAAACACACTGAGTCAGTTCCTACTTGAGAGGATGAGTTGAGTGGAAAGAATGGCAAACCACTGGAGGAAATTATGTGGGGGCAACACACTGGGTCAGGATTTGAGTGTCCCTGGGTAGTACAACCTAAAGGTTGCAGCTTCGAATCCACTCAGCAGCACCACAAAAGAAAGATCTAGACTACCTCTGTTTGTAAAAATCAAAACTCAAACCTAAGCCCATTGCCCTGGAGCAGATAAACCCTTACAGGAAGAGATTGTCTCATCTTTCTAGGAGCAGCTGAGGGATTCAAACCACTGCCTTCAGATATCAGCTCAACATGTAATGTACTGTGCCGTCATTGGAGAGGCTTGATTCAAATGCCAGATGAAGAAACAGAAACCAAGAAATGTTGGTAGCTTGCTTAAGGGCTTACATCTAGTTAATGCTAAACCTCAAAGTAGGTTTCAGATTCTTAGGCAAATACATAGGATTGGCCAGTGGATTTCATTTTATGTGTTTAGTACCATCACTGATTGGCTGGGATTGTCCTGAGAGGTTCATTCTCAGGCTAGGTTCAAGCCTAGTTTCCTACAGTTACCATTTGGAAATGTTTTCTAAGGACAAGGAAGTGGCAGAGGTGCCAAGTGTTTGTTCTCTTTGTACTTCTTAGATTGCTTCCTTTAGGTTAAAGCAATTAAAGTCTTCCATTAAAATGGAAATGTTATCTAGGAGGAGTAATGCATTAAGCCATTATCTGTCATTAACACCTTGGCTAGAATTCATTTAAGATTAGTCTGCTAGTTGCCCAGTAAGTCCCTAAGGGAATGAGGGTTTTGACTAGAATATTTTGACTAGAATACAGGTCTAGGAAAGGATACAGTATCCTGTCCTGGAGAAGGGCAATGTTTGGGGCTCAGTGCACACGGAGTTTAGCATAAAGACACTGAATAGCTAGTGGAATCAAACTCCTCTCAACTAGATTGAAGAAATGACCCTGAGAACAATTTTTCCCAATTCTCATTGGGTTTAACTTTGCATATCATGGTTTCTAACAGTTGAATTGAATTGCTTCATCCTGTTTTCCTGATTTTGTTTTCTGCAAAAGAAAGAGCTCAATGTAAACGGAGGTTCACAAGTTTGTCTACGTATTGAATGACCTTGAGAGATTTAAATACCAGTGCTTATGTCCTGCCCCAAGCCAATAAAGTCAGAATCTCCATAAATGAAGTATTGTACCTTCCCCCACCCCACCTCTCTAAGGACCCAAGCCACAGTATTTTCAAACAACTTATATGCATGTGAAAGTTGGACAAAGAATAAGAAAGACTGAAGAATTAATTGCCTTTGAATTGTGGTGTTGGCAGAGTATATTAAATAGACCACATGCTGCCAAAAGAACAAGCAAATCTGTCTTGGAAGGAACTCAACCAGAATACTCCTTAGAAGCAAGTATGGTTAAGATTTCTTCTCACAGACTTTGGGCATATTACCAGGAAAGGCCAGTCCCTGGAGAAAGACATTAAGTTTGGTAGAAATAGAAGGTTAGTGAAAAGTAAGAAGACTTTCAGGGAGATGGATTGATACAGTGACTGCATCCATGAACATAAGATTCTGAAGATGGCACAGGCCTGGGTAGTGTTTTGTTCGGTTGTGATGTCACCCACCAGCAATTCCCTATAGAATTCCCAGTGTCAGTCATTATATCATCAAGCCCTCATTCACCTATTAACATATTTCATATACATCAAGTCTCAGTAAAAAAGATCATTTAAAGATCTGTTCTGAAGTGCAATGCTGTCAGTGATAGGACAATATCCATAAGCAAATAGGGAAGAACTGTTAATATGGCTATTGTTCATGTTTATGCACCAATAAAAAAACAGCAAAAGTTAGGGTATCTACTAATTTTTGCATTATGAAATTGATCAAACAAGCAATCAAGATGTGTTAATAATAGCTGGTGAAAGGAATACAAAAATTGGAAACAAAAAATATGGTCTTGGTGACAAAAATGAGGTCAGAGATTGTATTTTGTATGACCAACAGTGTATTCACTGCAAATACCACAATATGACAGACAGATGAGTAGTGTATTCCATTTTGGCTCAACTTAAAAATAATACAGATATAGTATGCAGCACATAGAAGCAATGATTTTGTAAACTACTACCTAAACTTGGGAAGGACTGCAAAGCAGTATGCTAAGTGAACTAACTCAGTCTCATAAGGACAAATATTGCATAAGACTATTATGGTAGAATGAATATGAGGATCCAAGGGGGGTGGGAGGGTGGGAACAGAGGGCTGAGGATGGGCTTGGAGGGGGTCATTGATAATCATAGGATTGCACAATTTGATGAGTGGCAGGAGGGTGTGTGTGAAGGAAATGGGAAAAATACGGCATGAGCAATATGTATATGAACTTTTAAAATAAACCAGTATAAAATTTAAAAAAAGAAAATAAAAAATAACAACAACAAAAACATACCACAGATGACCAGGCTCCTGTGAACCTTTTGCTTCTTTATCCTTAGTATTGGCTCTTGGTCTTTGGTATCGATTGCTTCATGGTTACCATAGCTGAAAAAGTCACAGCCTTACACTACTATGTCTATAGACACAAAGGAAAGAGGAGCAGCCTCATGCATGCTTATTTTAACTAGAAAGGAAATGTTTTGCTAGACTACTAGACATCTCTTAGTAGTCTTCTTGTTTCATCACTCAGAACCATCTGGGTCATGTGACCATCTTTAGTTACAAGGGAACCTGGGAAAGGAAGAATCTGGTATTTTCTGTCTCTAGGTGGTGTGAATGACTCAGCTGCCAATTGAGAGGCTGGTAATTCAAGTTCACTCAGACGTGTGACTTGAAAGAAAGACTTGGTGATCTACTTCCAAAGACTGAGCCATTGAATACTCAATAGAGCACAGCTCTATTCTGACACATGAGGTCACCATGAGTGAGAACAGACTTTATGATAACTTTTCTTTTAAATCATGGGAGGCAACTATAAAGGAAAGAAAGAAGGGTGAGTGTTAGGTAAGTCATTAACAGAATCTGCCAAAATGCATTGAATATATTTGATAAGACACAAGAAGCAGTTAACTATTTGTAACAAGAGTTAAGTATTTACATGCAGCTGCTGCTTTATGTGCGATTTCCTTAACCAGCGAAAGCAATTTTCTTCAGATCTGCAGTTCTAGCTCCTGAAACCACATCCTCTTACCTAGGCAGGAAGTGTCAAAGAAGATCAAAGCTATTTAGATGTGTTTTGTTAACTTGTGCTGTAACTATAAATGCTGTTTTGAACAGCAGATTCCTGTCACCTGGGATGTGAGTACTTCACTCTGTCTTGCTAACTAACCTGTGATATTTAGACCTTCATCATATTTTTGATCAAGGGAGACAGCTAACTTTCTGGCATCTGCTTTGATCTTCAGATTTCCAGATGACTGGTGTATGTCTGCCCTTGATATCTGCAGAGCTTCATGGTATTCCTAGCTTTTTAGCTTCCTGCTAGATAAAACTAACTTTGCTACAGGGGAAGTAAAAAAAAAGAAAAAAAAACAGGAGCACAATTATAAAGCTAAGGAATATGTAAGAAACCATATATGTAAGTATTGAGGGGATACAAAAAAATGGAATTATTGTCTGGGTTGCTCAAATTAGAGTTGGCTTCTGGCAAAATTTGATATTTTGAAAATTTTCTTTAGTCAATGAGCTAATAGCCTCAATATATAAAGAGTTGTTACAAATCTATAGAGAAAATAGAAGATAAATATTCCCAAAGAAAAATTAGAAATGAGTAGAACAGTCATTTTAAAAAGATGTAATATGAAAGGCCATGAAAACATGAAATAGAAAAATAGAAGTATTTTTAAAAGTATACCAATAATCAAATACATACTAATTTAAACAAGGTACCAATTCTGTCAATTTGACAAAGTTTTTAATAACACCTATCATTGCTGGTTAAGGTGAATTAACATTTAGCATCCATTCCCACTTGTTCTTGTGTGCTTTTTGTACAATTAAGGCTGGAAAGTGAAATACTTTCTTTTCCATATTCTCTTGCAGTTTTTGGACTGTGAATTTGTCTCTCTTGATTAAATGTATTTCCTCGAGATTGAAATGATGCTATCTGCTGCTATTCAGAAGCCTTAATCGCTATTCATTTGGGTTAGATAATTTAGATTGTTGAGTTATGTGCACAGTAATGATTTTAATAACATAAGTGTATATAGTATCTTAAAGCAAAGAGAATGCTTCTTATATATTAGGTCAAGGTTTAGATAACACAGTTCCAATTCTGACTCTGACATTTTGACCAGGTCACCCACTTCTGTGGGTCTTAATTTCTTTATTTGTATAGTATAGTATTGTATTGTATTGGCTCTAACTCTTTTTCACAGGAGAAAGAAGATTATCTCTTCCTGTGTCAATTATAGCCTCCAGAATACTGCTGCAGGGTCATCTATGAGTCTGTTCCAACTCCAAGGCAATGAATTGAGTGAGAGAGCTGCCTATGGCAATATAGTCCTGTGTCAATCAACACATCACTGGCTCCTTTTGCTTTGGGAGAATTTGCCTTAGAGAAGATCTTAGCTTCAAGATCAGTAGAGGACACCAGACTTCTATGACAGATCAAGGTTCATCCCTTTGGTTAACTCCTATGACCAGGATACATATGTTTGCCATTTTGATTCTCTGTAATTCTTCTGCCCAAGAGAGTAAGTGATACAGTTTTAAGAAATCCTTAAATAGGGTCCTTAAAATCTTCTTGCCAACTACTTCCCAAACCTTTCTGCTCATACTGCACACTGCATTAACTATTATAAATTGTCTGTTAGGTCAAGGAATTGTTTTCAGCTAAAATGAAAATACCAAAAGCAGTAATGTAGTAATACATTAACTCCAGTTAACCCTATTACAAATGAGGTTAGCTACCTGGATATCACTTTGGAGGACAGAGAGACAAACTTAAGAAGAGGAAAGAAAAATTTGATTGGAATAAAGAGAGCAAAACTAAGTGAGGAGCTAAAGTGGGACACAGTAGCAAGCTTTGGACAGTACAAATGTACTTCATTCATTTATTCAAATAAATACTTACTAAGCCTGTATGTTGAACACTGTGTTAGGCACTGAGAATACAAAAGTGAATAAAAAAATTAGTCTCTATTTCAGGTACAACTTAATTGGAGCACAGGAGGACCAAATGGAAAATAGACAATAAAACACTTCACACCTCCCCCCCACCCCCGCCTTTAATGCATTTACAAAAGAACCAATTCAAAACCAACCTCAATGGATTCTGACCCTAGACTGTTAACTGTTAGGACAGAATAGAACTTCCTATTTAGTTCCTGAGGCTGTAAACTTTAAATGGGGCAAATTGCCCCAATTTTCTCCTGAGTAACAACTAGTGGATTTGAATTCATGACCTTCAGTGGTTAGTAGCCTGGTACATGACCTACTACAATACCAGGGCTCCTTACTGTGTGTGTGTGTGTGTGTGTGTGTGTGTGTGTGTGTGTGTGTACCGTCAAATCGGATCTGACTGGTACAGGAGGAGTTTGCCCCTCCTTCTCCAGCAGAGCATCTAGTGGATTTGAACCGCATACCTCTAGGGTTGCAGTGCAACTTCTTGCCACTAGGCCACCAGAGCTCCCTTACTTTTTTAAAAAAAAATTAGTCATTTCCCACTCCCCTCCCTCTGTGGGCAGTTTAGGGAGTCATTGGGATAGATTTCAAGGAGACAGTATCTATCACTTTCTTTCCTGGTGTAAAGAATGAAGTACTAAGAGAGGAGAGGGTAGGATGAACACGCCTTATAATTTTTATCTAGGGCCAGCTTTAATAAGGGAAATAAGAAAAAACATCTGTGATTGCTTAATGAGGCAAAAGAAATTTACAGAAGAATTTAAAGTGGAGTCCCACTTGACTACTTAGACTGTTGAAGGGCAAACACTCTACCCAGAATCTGAGGGACACCATTAGTGACATCAAATATAGCTTGTGATGGCACAGAACATGGGTTTTTGATCAGACCCCTTAGGTTTGCAATCTTGAGCAAAATATATTTTCAATTTTCTCATTTGGAAAATAGGCAAAAACTAATACCTGTCTCCTGGAGTTGGATAGATTAAATGAACTAATACATGGAAAGTATTACATGGAAGAGGGAGTTCTGGTGGTGGCTTAGTGTTAAGTGCTGCCAAACCAAAGGCATGCTGTTTGAATCCACCAGCTGCTACTCAGGGCAATTTCCTGTGTGATTTACTTACTTTAAAAACCCGCTGGAGGGTCAGCTATTGGTCGGTTCTGACTGGATAGTACACAACAGCAACACTTAGCAATGTGGCCATTGTCACATATTGCCAGTCTCTGTTTTCTGACAGTGCTTTAAGAAAGAGAAATTACCTAAATTCATGGTAAAGGCCAGGAATTGTAGCTCTTTTCCCTCACCAATAAAATCAGCAGCTTCTCCAGAGTATTCTAGGGACCTTGTAAATCTTTCTTATAATCCCTTTGCCTGCTGTGTGGTCTCATCCAATTTTTTTTTATTTTATTATGACTGTATCTCACTTTTCAGAAAATTCCAGGGGAAAATCTGGCAATAATAGATATACATATTACAAAAATGATTTCTTTTGTTGAAGAATTAATCTTTAGAAAGCTAATTTCCTAGGTATATAGAAAACCAAATACAGAATATGAAGAAGCCTTTTATTTGCAACTTCAAGCCAAAGAACTTAAAGTCATAGGAGAGCTCTGGTGGCTTAGTGGTAAGGAACTGAGCTGATGAGGCAAAGGTACATGATTTGAATCCACCAGCTGCTATGAGCAATCTCCTCCCTTGAAATTTATTGCCTCTGAAAACCACTGAGGATGAGTGGGTTTCAACTTGACAGTACATAACAACAAAGTCATAGAATTGTGAAAACTTAAAATAAGAGTTGTCTTAGAAATAATTTATGCCAATCTTTTTTAAAATTTATTATTAATGTCAATGAAAATTTACAGAGACTTTGGATTTCCATTCATTGTTGCTCTTTTCTCCCCTTCCAACCCTCCCTGCCTGAGCCCATCGTTTTTAAATTGTTACTGCAATAGCCTTATTTTCTTAGGTCTTCTAAAGATGTGCTAGTAATGATACTCCAATTAAACTAGGTATAGGGTAAGGTGGCAGCACTTGTCCTTCTTTCCCAGCCCTAAGTTGCTTCTAAATCTGAAGCAGCCTAGGGCTTCCATAAACATAAAGTTCTTTTCTACTGATCTCATCCAGCAGTCTCATCTTGCATATCCCTTTTGTAAAACTTCATTCTCCTGTATTTCTATTGACCCAACTAGTCAGTCTTCTTTTCCAAGTTTATGGGTTCTTTGAGGATAGGAACTGTATCTTTTGGTTAAAATAAAATTTTTAGTATATTGCTCTGCATGTAAGTGAGTATTTAAGGCCTTGTTAAAATCTTCCTGTTAGTGGCAGAAATGACCAGAGACTATTATTATATATAAACATCCTTTATTGAATCTTCGAAAAGTGATTTCATAGAACCATACAACTTTCAGCTTGAAGGGACCGTAGAGAACAAGTAGTTTAACACTCTCATTTTCTGGATGCAGGAACTGGGGCCCAGATAAGTGATTTAGTTGATGTCATATAGTGAGCTAATAGTAGAGCTGGGACAACAGTGCTGGATGCCTGATTCCTAGTTTAGGCCTTTTTCAACTTATAATAAGAGGCTGCCAGAATATCCTAGCAGCTGCTAGAATATTATAGATTTGTATTCCCAAGAATACACTTAAGCTACCTACAAATCTCCTTTCTTTTCTCAATAGTTAGCCCAAAGAACTACCTTTATAATCGAGGGCCTATGTGGGTTTTTTTCCCTTGTATAAAATTTTTAACATTATAAAAGTGAAAATACTAACATGAAGTAATGTCCATGATAGAGTAAATGAAACTGTAACTATTATATGTAGAATGATCCATTTTGTTTAAAGCTAAGGTTATTTCCCCAAGGTCTAGCTGGATGTATTCTTCTATGATCACTCCTGACAATGAACACTCAAGTATCTAATGATGTGATAACCACACCTGTTAATTTATAAGAGTTGACATTGATGCATGATCATAATAGCCATAAGAGGGTTTTTACTTGTTTTATTGTATTCTTTTTAAATAATACCCAGTGTTGCATACTATATATGCACCAATACTTATTTACCCAATCCCCCATTGACAACATTTAGGTTACCTCTTATTTCCTAAAATGCTGCAGTGAAATATTTCACGCATACCTCCTTCCCACGCATGTGAGCCTTTTAGTGGGAAAGATTCCTAGAAGTGGAATTACTGGGTCAGATTTTTAAATATTATATGGCATTTAGTCTCATGTTTTAATTTTGTCACTGAGATGAAAAGGAATAAACTCCAACATCTGTATATAACTTTGTCATTTATTAAGGCTTCACATACTTGAATTCACTTGAAGTTTTTTTTTTTTAACATTTGTGTGGGTTTATAGTTGGAAAACTGTGACTCAGATAAGTAATTTACTCAAACTCAATGGAAAGTGGAACCAGACTTGAAAACCAGGTTTTATCACTCCAGGTATAGGACTAAATATTCCCAGTGAAAACAGAAAGAAGCCATTATGATGAGAACATAAATGTGAACACAGACTCTCTGGGCAGCAGAGCCCAGTAATCTGACTTGTTGGTAGATATTAGTTGGGAAATAAACATTATCTTGTCTTCATCTTGATGCCTTGCTGAAGAGAGCATCAGCTTTCCTGTTTGAAGCTATCTTCATAAGATTTTCTTTTCTGTACAATCTCCCAAGGCAACCAGATGTCTCTGTCCTTCTGAGAGAATCCCTTTGATGAGAAGCAGATGCTTCTAGGCAGAAGTAAAGTGTATGTGGGAACCCAAATTATCTTAGAACAGTTCAGATGTGTCTCCAGAAGCAAGCATTACCACAGTCTCCCTTGGTGGAAAGAGATTCAAAGATATGTTGAGAAAATTATTTGTGCACTAGATACAGAGGAGAGAAGAATCTCTAAATAAAATAATCAAAGTACATTCACTGCCATCAAGTTGAATTGGCTTTATCAGACCCACTGGGTAGGCTTTTGCAGATGAGAGAGAGGAACAGGTCATTTTCTTCTCAGATTAAAGGATCCTGCACTAGTGAGCTTCATTCCCTGCTTCAAAAAGCTGTTTTTTCATGCCAATGGCTTCTAGAACAGGATCCACTGAATGGCTGGTGGCAGTGAATACCAATATTCATACCCTTTTCTCCTTTTCAGCAACCAAAGTCTTGTCTATAAGCAACTTGTTCGAACTTTCCAGATTAACTCACTGATGCCAAAGTAAGTCTTGTTTGATATAACAGACATTTATCAGGCATCTTCTGGTAAAGTCTGTTACCTGTGTGTTGTTTAACAAGAGAGGTGGTAGTTATAATCCACCAGTTGCTCCACAAAAGCAAGCAGAGGCCCATAGAGATTTTGAGTCTCATAAAATCTAATGGGCAGGGGTTGCTATGAGTAGGATTTGACCAGAAGGCAATGAATGGTTTTGGGCTTCAGTTCCTATGACCCTGAAGATATGAAGCCAAACTCTGCTGAGCTTTGCTGGAAGACGAAGTTCACACCTCTATTTTCAGTTACCTAGCCCTGCCAACTATATTGTGACTTGGGAGCATATGCCACTTCTCTGGGTAAGAAAAGAGCTAGCAAAGGCCTGGCTTGTCATACAGCTGCATGGGCCAGTGGTTACAAGGTGGCCTCTGCAACCTTTCAAGCCTGGACTATGTTTGGCTCAGCTTTCTCTTCTGAAACCTCATCTTCAAGCTGCGTATAATGTTGGCCTGGAACCAGAAAGATTTATTTGGTGACCTTTCCGGATGTAAAATTCAAGCAGGGAGAAGGAGAAAATCAGCTCTGAAGCGGTTAATTTTGCTGGCTCCCAAATTGATAAGCGGTGGGACGTCAGTCTGAAATGAACTCGCCTTGTTCGAAGGGGTTCTAAGACAGCGGAACTCAATCAGCAGCGGGCCGCACGGTTCAAGGCTGCAATTCATCCCGCCATGCCTCTGAAAAATGGGAGGTGACAGTTCATTTTGCCAGTGACAGTCTGTCGGTCTCGCTCGCTGCTTCTCCTGTCGATTGCCTGGCTGAGGTGAAGTGCAGCTCCGAGACACCCTCGTTTTGTATTCCACTCAGCTAAGCAGGATGGTCCCAGGACCCAAGGTGTGCAAATTTTTACTCTAGCCACATCTTGTGCCCTTCCATCTCTATTGCTCAGATACATTCATGCAGAATTACAGATTCTTCCCACTTCCGGCTCCTCACCTTTCCCCTCCAACTTTCACTTCCGGTGGCCTGGACTTCTTCGCTTGGTAAGGTTCTTGTGGGAGAGACACCCCCCCCTCTATCCCCGCACAAAGTCACCTTTTTCAGCTGAGTTCCAGTGTCCTAACAGATGCCTGTGAGTGAGATGAGAAACGGACACTAATGCTGAGATGCTACTCAGCCAAGTGAGGCGCACAGAAAGAACACTAGGATAACCAGCAAGACAGTAGCTTCTCAACAGTTTTTGAGTTTTCTCGGAACGTAGGGAGGAGGGTGCAAGGGTGGTGCTACGATAAATGCGTGCACATAATTCTGGATCACTACGCTTCCTCGGCACTTTCTTTTTATCTAAAATAGGACTTTTCCAAAGTTCTACAGAGCAAGGATGTCAATGTAAAGACTAAACTGCGCCCCATCCAAGGCAAGCAATGGTATTTTCAGTTGCTTCTTATGCATCTGAAAGTTGGAAAGAATAAAGAAGACCGAAGAAGACCCAATGCCTTTGATTTGTGGTGTTGGTAAAGACTATTCACTATACCATGGACAATCAAAAGAACAAAGAAATCTTTCTTGAAGGAAATGCAACCAGAGCACTCTCAGGAGGAACCAATCTTGCAGAGGGACATGATGCTGGGAAAGGTAGAGGGCTAGTCAAAGAGGGGAAGACCTTAACAAGAAAGATTGACACAATGACTACCACAATGGGCTTGAACGTAACAGAGATCATGATAAAGGTATAGATAGGGCAAGGTTCTCATCTTTTATTTATAGGGTTGCTATGAGTAAAAAGAAACTCAATGGTCCCTCACAACCACAACAAAAAGAGAACATACATTTGCATTAGAGCTCATATATCTCTGTTAACTTTCATAATATTGATAATTGATTATTTATATGTCTTTTTTTTTCCTAATGGGAACACATTCAGCAATTTCATTGGAATTGAAAATTCATAGCAGATTCATTGGAATGCACCCAGCGGAAGTTTCTACAATACATTCACCAAAGGACATTTACAAAAAAAAATGTTCATAATACTAGTTGTAACAGATCCAAAGTGCAAACTGCCCAAAATGCTTATCCAGTTCGGTAGTAAAGGCAAATGGATTCTTGAATATTCATACAATAGAGCATTGTATAGTAGTAAGAATGAATGAGATATAATTACATTCAACAATATGGATAATCTCACAATGTTTGCCAACATTAACAGAAAAATGAGTCCATACTAAATTCTGTTTATACAAAATTGTGTCAATAGGCAGAATGGATCTATGCTGATTTCATCCAGGATAGTAGCTTCCCTAGGGGGTTGTTGTTGTTTACATGTGTTTCTTCTTATGAAATGTTATTGAAGTATTAGGGGGAAAGGAACTTTCACTATTTATTCTCAAATTGTTGCCACTGTTGTTAGGTGCCATTGAGTTGAAATATTCTCAAATAGGTTAGGGGTAAAAAGATAAAAACATATAAATTTAAATAGAAAGTAATAAAATGTAGGAATAAGTAACAATGAATGTGGATAAAGGATATATCAGAGTTCTATGTCTCTTGCAACTTTTCCGTAAATTTGAACGAATTTCAAATTAAAAAAGAAAAGAAGACTTTGCAGCATCCACGCATTGACTGAGAAGCTTGTTGTACTGGAGTACAAAGTCACCAACAAAAGACACAGACCACATACACATGCTCTATTAGTGCATGGATAAGCACTTTGCTCATAAAGAGGAGAGACAGAATGAAACTGACCAGTAGACTCATCCTGCAAATGGCCAGTACACAGCAGATGTTCTACATTCACCCTTCTACTGTCCTCTGTTGCTGAGAGACTTTATTCCCACTGACAGCAGATATAGCAAGTGGGGCAAGCCACATATCAAGAGATGATAAAGTTACTATGTGCTCAGAACAGGTGGAAGCATTCCCTTATAAAAGGGTGACACTGGGAGAGAGAACAAATAATCAAGTTACAGATTCATTATCAGAGAATATTCAGGACTAAAGGTTACTTAAGCAGTCTGAATGGGAAGCATAGAAGCAGACTGTTCCCCCAACAAACCTACCATGAATCAGGCATACTTGTTGTGTGCAGTAGATTTGGAAATGACTCACGGCTTTCCCTCTATTGGGTTTTATGAGGCAGTAAATCACACAAGAGGAGACTGTATATCTTCTTTTTTCTGTGGTACAGTTGGTGGATTCGAACTGCATGGTTTCAGATTGGCAGCACATTCCTTAAGTTTTGATCCTCAAGGAACTTGTCATAAACAGGTGGCAGATGAATAATTACAGATGGGACATATGGTTTGTTTGAATGACAAGTACTAAATGCTGTGGGTGTGTAGGAGAAGGAAACAACCAGTTTATAAGACAAGGAAGATTGCCAGAAGATGAACCACGCATAAGGGTTGACCGAAAGATGTGAAGCTGTATCCTACTTGGAAGGAACAGTACTTGTGAAAGAGAGAGAGGGTGTAGCTCACTTGAGAAACAGAAAGAAGTCTGTTACTGAAATGACAGAGTAAGGGAAACTATGGCAGGAGGTAGTGCAGAGGAGTCAGGGAGGTCAAGAATGGGTCTAATGGGTCTAAATGCTGCAAGAATGTATGGTGGTGGCAGCATGGGGCTTTTAGCTATACTGAGAAGTTAGGAAGCATAACAATAAAATTATACTGGACTTTTAAAAAGCAAAGGGACATAAGATTTTTTTCTTCAAAGAGATCCCTGTTTGTAGGATAGAAAATGGATTGCTGAGGGTATATGACTAGGGGACAGTAAGGTGAGAATGATAGTGCCTTGGATTGAGACAGTGGTAATGGAATTGAAGAGAACCATAACTTGACAATATTTATGAGGTAGAATTGGCAGCGGGAGAAGGAGGAATGAGGGCCAATCTCCAGGTTTCAGACTGGGCAATTGGATTATCTATGGTGTCATTTAGGAGCCCTGCTGGTGCAACGGTGAAGCGCTTGGCTGCTAACTGAAAGGCTAGCAGTTAGGACTTGCCAGCTGCTCCTTGGAGGAAAAGACCTGGCAATCTGCTTCCATAAAGAGTTCAACCTAGGAAATGCTGTGGGACAGTTATGTTCTATCCAATAGTGTCACTATAAGTCAGAATAACATGATAGAACACAACAATAGTATTTACTGTCCTAGCGAAGATGGAAACAGAGTAAGGTTTGGGCTGAGAAAGGAGTTACTGCATTATGTGAAGGCTAGACCTATCCTTCATGTTTGAAAGTAAAAACTGCAAGGCCTAATATAGCAGTGTTTTAATTAGACAGGAGCTAAGACTTCAGTATACGAGTGAATAGAGTAAGGATCTAAACTTCCCATTTAATCACATTCTGATTTTTCAAGGATCCAGAAGAATTTGAACCTATCTAAAGACTAGGCATATGTAGGGTTATCTGTAATATGAAGGTTACATGATGGATAATGCTTTTTTGTGCTTAACAATCCTACCTACTTCTAGAAAAAGCAATCTGTTTTGTCTAGGAATACTTCTCTCTTCCATTTCACCCCCCTGGTTTCTGTAGGAGCTGCTACATTCTTATAGAACACTCACCTGTGATCACAGCTGGCCCAAGAGGGGCCAATGGAAGCCTGCTCTATGGCCTAAGAAATAATTGAATCCAGGGACTAAAAGACTAGTCATATTTAAGGTCTAGTTATATTCCTGCACTTCCATGTTCAATTATTCAACTCCTTCTTGGAATCTTGGTGACAATTAATTGCTTTTTTTGCCCACGGTTATGTGATCTGGATTTCTGTCTGTTACAATTAAGATTCTTGATTATTAATACAAAGGACCCTTAGAGAACACAGAATGTTGGAAAAGACAATAAGATTGCTGAGAGAAAGAACAGAAATAAAAATAGGGTTTACAAATGAACTGACTCAGTGATAAAGTTTGAGTGGAAGGAAGCATGTAGTTGTTCTTAAGCCTTCCAGATTTAATTCCTGGGCATCCTGGAAGCAGAGAGCTCTGCAGTTACATAGAAAAGAACTATGCCACTACGAAGATGGTGCCAAAAGCAAAGAAGGAAGCCCCTGCCCCTCCCAAAACTGAAGCCAAAGCAAAGACATAAAAGGCCAAGGCGGCAGTCCTGAGGGGCATCTACAGTTAGAAAATAAAAGAAATTCCCCACATCACCCACCTTCTGGTGGCTTAAGACACTGAGGCTCTGAAGGCAGCGAAATCCCCTGAGAAGAGCACCCCCAGGAGAAACAAGCTTGACCACTATGCCATCATCAAATTTCCCCTGTGAGTCAGCTATGAAGATAGAAGATAACACACTTGTGTTCACTGTGGATGTCAAGGCCAACAAGCACCAAATTAAACAAGATGTAAAGAAGCTCTATGGCATTGATGTGGTCAAGGTCAACACCTTGATTAGGCCTGATGGAGAGAAGAAAGCCTATGTTCGACTTGCTCCGGACTATGATGCTTTGGATGTTGCCAACAAAACTGGGATCATCTAAACTGAGACCAGTGGGCTAATTCTAAATACAAATTTATCTCAGGGAAGAAAAAAAAAGCCATGCCACTAAGGACCCCCATACTTCTGCTGTGGGATCTCTTTGATAGGTAAACAGTGAGTGATGCTACATTTTATGAACACTTTAGCAAAGAGAAGGCACTTTCAAGATTACCTGAGAGAATATACAAGAGCCAAATGGTTTGGCAGAGGAAGTGATGCAAAGATATGAAATAATCTTGAGAACAATAAAGTAGTTAGGCTGGCATCATTCCATTTAATGGAAGTTCTTGATCTAGTGTTTTGGGGAGTAAATAAAGGTGATCTAACGTGGAACCCACAATTTGACATCATACGGGAGATAATCAGGCCATTACTAATTTAACATTTTTACATCACAAAACTGAATCACTGAGGGAGCTCAGATCTGAGCCAGAATTTTTTTTAGAACAGTTGACCAAAGAGGACAATTACAGAAAACAATGATCAGAGAACTCAGAGAAAAAGAATTTTAAAAAACCACATGGCTTGTCTTCAGAATCTTCTTTCCTTTACCTTTACTTAGCACCCAATTCTTCAAGTTATTTATAAACTCACCCAGGTCTGAATTCTCTCGGATAATGCAAAATATCCTAGACATCTCCTGCTTTTATATCCTATCAAAATTTGCTTGTCTGTGTCCTATCTCAGCCCCTCTAGACACCTACTATCTGATAAACTGATGTTTACTAATGAGATAAAGAGTGTGAATGTAGCAACATGTTAGCCCTGCCAGGTAATTAATGTCTTACTCATTTTTGCATTCTTAATGCCTGGCACATATTAACAATTTAGTTAATGCTTGTTGATGGAGTATGCCCCTTGTCACTCAGACTTGCTGGAAACAGATGGCCTTGCTCAAAGCTAGAAGCATAATGGTAAAAATTTCAGACATTTGAACATACCAGAGTAGGGAAGATATCTGGGGGTGGATGGCTTTTTTTGCATTCTCAAACCACACCAGAAGAGTGCCTCTCCAAGCTAGCTCTGGATAGGATCAGTATTAGCCTACATTCTCATGGTCCACATAAAACACTAATTGAATGCCCAAGTTAGGAGGCGCTGTTTTGTCATTAACCATCTGTGGGAACTCAGCAAACTCTGAGGCATTAAATAGGTAAGTTTTTTGATATCTCAAGAGCATTGTCTTATAATCATTGTGTTGTGATCATTTCATGATCACTGATAGGCTTAAGTTCACTGTTGCAGCCATTATGTATTATGAATCCCTTCTAAGCTAGGCACTTCATGTTCGAGCACTATATTGGAAAATATTCTGCTGTGATCCTTAATAGTTTTATTAGCTGATTTTCAGAAATAAATCTTTCTTTATAGTCTTTCTTAGCCTGGAAGCTCTACTGGAACCTGGGCACCATTAGTAACCCTGCTGATATTTTAAATGCTGGAGATATAATAGCTTTCAGCATCATAGCAACATGTAAGGAGCCACAGTACGGCCAAGTGATAGATGGATGGTGATTTGAATATAAGGGACTAGGTAAATGCTGAATGAATGAACCAAGCAGTACACACTAGTACTCCTGGTTTTCTTTTGTGACTAAAGAAAATACTCAACACTTCTCTGGAGTTAACAGTATAGCTAGAGAATGGAAATGATTGTTTTATTTTGCTTCCTTTTCTTGTATGGAGCTAATGGATCCACTAAGGACTAAGCCTATAATCTTGACTTCAAATATCCTGCTTTAAGCTACCTTTCTAGCTGGAAACAAGTAAAAGGAATAAAATAAAACCAAATTAATTAACATGAGCAAAATATAAAAGGTTGTTTCTTTATCTTCCTTAATGTATCAAAAGGAAACTCAGGGTCCTTTGCTGCTTTTGCCTGCTATCTTGGAGTCCAAGCTTAATCCTTGGAAGTTGAACATGCTCTTTTTTTTTGGTCACAATGTGATATAAGCTTGGAGTAAGGGAAATGAACTGCATATAAGATAGGCATCACTACCTGCATAGTTACACACTATAAAAGAATACTGGAAGAGGCTGAAAAGTTTCCACTTTGAGAAATCATGGACTTCTGTTATGTGAAAGGTGGAAGAGGCCTTATTTCTTCACTTATACTTGAAGGACTAGGGTCCTTCAAAAAAACAAAAGAAGAAAGATAATCAAATAACCTTGGGTAGATGGTTTCAGCAACCAAAAGACAAGGTGTCAAAACAGGTGTTCTCTTGAGGTTCTTGTAAACCTCATTATTCTTAGATTTCATAATTCTGTGTTGGAAAATAACCAGTAAAATCCCCTAATAATCAGATTCATACTCCCGTCAAAGGCCTAACAGAAACAGCAGATGGATTAGGTTGGGATGTTTGTATACAGGTCCATACACCTGTCTCTTAACTGTTCTCCAGAGTCTTCCCCCATCTTCCTTCCTTTGGTATCAATTGACACAGGAAGTGGTAAAGCTATTATCTATAGGCTCAGCCAAATTGCCATTTTCGGATTTTGATATTCAACAACCACTTTTAAATTCATCCTCCCACTTCCTTTCGCTTTAGTCTGAGGTTCAAAGCACCCAAGAGGTTAAATTAGTACTCATATGAGCAGAACGAGGCCCTAACACCCTTGTGGTTCTGCCGTTAACTTGCCATAACTTGAGCACATCACTTCCCCGGTCTGGGCCTGAATTCCTTACTATTTGCCATAAGGTTTCTAAAGTAATCTTCAGTTTTGCAATACAGAGATTCAATGCTGAGATTTGGAAAGAAAAATCTTCTGGACTGTCTCTCTTTCTGTAGGGAACATGTGTCATCCAACACTATGAATCTCTCTTTTTTTAAAAAAAATTATTATTAATGATTTTTAAATGCAACATACATATTTTTATAGGATATTCCTTCCATTTAATTTTTTCCCCATTCATTCATTGTTGCATATTTTCCTCCCTGCCCACCCCTCCCCCCCAGTTCGTTTCTCTCTTTGAAAAGGAAAAAAAAATTCTTTCATTGTGATACAATCCCTCCCAAGTCCACAGTCCACTTTATTATGCATTTCTTTTTCTGTACTCTCTTAATGCAACAAACCAAGCCCAAATCTCCCTCTCTGTGTGCAGGTAAGTGTGTGTGCATGCTTGCTTTCCCCAAAATGTAATGCGGGGGGTGGGGAAAATCACAAACTCCAAAGACGCACAGGGACAGTAACTGAAGTAAGCCAGGTGTCGTGAATCGGCAAATGGAGTCAGAGGATGCTAGCACTTATGTGGCCATAACAGCTCTCTGCTGAGGTTGAGTGGAATTCAGAGAAAGAGGCTCCTCCTTTGAACATTATGCAATTTCTCTTTGAGGCTGTTTCTCAACATGTAAGCGTAAGGCTCAAATCTTCTAGTCTGGGTCAGCTTAAATGAAATTCTATCCTGCTTCTATTTCCAAGTCAGGATAAAAAGTGAAAGCGTCCTGCTGAGGTTTTCCAGCAGCAATCCTAACACTTTCTGGTATAGTCATGGATGAGGGTTAGAAACAGCAGGGGCTAATGCTGGTGACCCTTCTTGAGCCATGACTCTGTTGGGGGTGGCAGCAAAATTGGGAACCATCTTCTCATGGTTACTTTGGAGTGTTCAGCTTTCCTTTCCTCACACACATTTTCTCCTTGTGTGGGAAGATGTTGAAAGTTGGAGGTTAAATGACTTGCTCAAGGTCATACTGTTGGTGGCAGGAAGATTAGAGCCTCAGCCAATCATCTGAGTCTTTAGACTGGTTTCCAATGCACCATGCCAGCTCTCCAAATAAAGGATAGCCATACCTTTGGATGATACTAGACAGGGATGCCAGGTTTTGATATGACTGCCGTTCTGGTCTCTGGTGACCTTTTACTTTTTACAGTCAGCTCAGGCGGTGGGGGGAGCAGCCCTGGGCAGAAGGGACTGCCACATGCAGAGCTGCCTCGGTGGAGATAACAGGTTGTCTGTCAATGTAAGAAGCCTATGTATGGCCTGGACCACAGAGCTTCCACGGGAGGAGAAATTAAACCTGTCTCACATACCAATCCCAGTGCTCTGATTACATTTACAGAGGTCATGGCCTGCATTCTGTCACCATGGAAACCTCTCATGCTGCCAGGGTGTTGTCTGTGTGTGGTTGATATTTAAAGGCAAAGCTGCAAGCCTCGTTGCTGAACTATCAGCTGCCAGGGGCAATCACTTGCCTCCCTCCACTAGCTTGAGTTCGGGTGTTTCATCCCAGAGATAAGGGGAAAGAGAAGAATTCAAGGAAAGGGTCCACTGTCTCTAACAGGCAGGTCTTTTTAGTAGAGCCAGGTTTGCAGGGAGAAGAGTTAGGGAGTGGAGGTGCTAGGATAGCAGATGGGGAGCAACTGAAAATCTTTGTCAACTTTTTCAGCATAAAAGCATCTCCTCACAGGCACATGAGCCCCACTGTTGAGTGGGAACTGTTTTCTGACATCATCTCTTGACTTGCAAGCACATCTCAGAACAACCAGATAGCGCTAAGGAGACCCCTTTACCTGTGTGCCTCCAGTGGTTTCAATTGTACACATCTGGTAGCTGTGTGACTTGTGCTGATAATGGTTTATGAAGGATCCCTATGTCTTTCAAAGACCCCCACAGCACTGTCCTGGAAAAAACGACCAGGGGAGTGACTTATCAGGAGTCCCAGATGTTGGAAGAAGTAAATAATACCTGATTCAACAGAGTAAAAAGACAACACAAGTGCTGACTCGGCTTGTGACCATCAATTTTTTCTTTAGTCTCAGGACAATTATTTCCACACCATTGAATGGAGTGTAGATAACACAGGTACCTTAATAGGCTGGGAGCAGAGACTGTTTAGAGGAGATTTTAAGCTCTGTGAGCACAAAATGAACGTGAATATTCTGCAATATGCATCTTACAACTTGTCATTAAGTAGATGGCCTAAATGATGTGATGCAACAGGCTTTGATCGGAATATTGAGCCCTGAAGAGGAAAGTCTGCATCAATAGTCTCATGATGCAGAATATCACATATTACTCAAGAAGACAAGCCATTGTGTTGATAGTGCATATGCGAAGAAGTATACTATCAGGTAATAACAGTATAAATTTCGATAGGTTCTTTTCTATAAGGGATTTACAGTCACCTCCTGAAGCTTTTCGATGCCCTTGGAAGGTAGAACATGATATAACCTAAAATGACAAGTTGGGAAGTTGAGTGGATCCTGTTTGAATTAATTTCCAATCCTCCAAATTATAAGAACATTTTCATTTTTCTCCCTTCATTTTTATTCTATTTCTTAAAACAGTTTCTAATGTTCTTCTTTTCCTTTCTCATTCACCTTATTCCTAGATCATCTTTCATCTATTCACAACCTTCCCTACTCTCCTTTTAGTAGATTTTAGCCATTCTGGCGAAGAGGCCATCAACTCTTGGGATATAATTTATCTTTCCAATTGGCTATTTTTTGGGTCTGTATAGTGAAAACATGGTTTCTGACATAGTGAGTGAAAAGAAGAGTTAATATTGCATGTCTTCCAGGTCATTGTTTTCTCCATGTGGTTGGAGGACACTACAAGTATTCCAGAATAGCTATGTTGTTGTTGTTGTTATGTGATGTGAACCAAAACTGCCTCATAAGTGACCCGCCAGCAGGTTTTCAGGTATAAACTGCACGCACAGGAGAAGACAGTCCATTTTCCTCTTGTGGAGCAAATGGGGCATTGAATTGTATGCCTTTGTGTTGGCAGCACAACTTCTTACAGCTAGATCTCTAGAGCTCCCTATCCGGAATATCTATAAGGGGTCAAAGTCTTTGAGGATGGGCATGTAGATTACGCAGGCTAAGTCTTCCCCATTTGTTAGAACCTGGTGCTGACAGGCCAGTGCTTTGGATCCACTGGTCACTCAATGGGACAAAGATGAGGCAATCAGTTCCTGTTAAGATTTACAACTTTGGAAACCTACTGGGAGTTGCCAGGTGTCAGAAAGCACTTGGTGACCGGGGGATGGTTTTTGTTTGTTTGTTCATTTGTTTGCTGCCAAAAGAAGCCAAGATCACTCTTTTCATCTCTTTAAAGGTAAATGAGCTTTATAAAGAGGAAAAATTCTCATCCTTGGAGATCAGCAACATTTCTATCTTAGCCAGTCACTCTTTAGTATAATGTTAGTTAACAAAAGCAAGAGACTATTACTGACTTAGTATATTTACTTCCTGAGCACATACTAGGGACTAGTTGCTGCAGGAATGCAAGGTAATAACAAATACTCTAAGTATCCAGGAAGTTATAAATATCACTAAACATTATAAATTCTTTGAATCTTTACAATAATCTTGTGAAACAGATATAATTACGATTGCTAATCTACAGAAAAGGAGAGCACAGGGAAAATGGGTAATTTGCCTGAGGTCACAACAGGTTAAATGACAGATCTGAATACAGGATTGCCTAGTTTTATGACCCCTAATTTGTATTCTTTTTCTGTCATCCTATTCATTGTCCAGCTCTCAGATGCACAGGAAGTGAAAAGACCATGGCCTGAATCAGAAGAAGAATTGTTATTTTTTAATTGTAGAGTTGACAAGAGGGCTGAATATCCCATGAAATGCCAGAAGAATGAGCAGGTATGTCTTGGAGAAAGGGCAGCTAGCTGGATTGCTCCTTGGAGGCAAAGATGACAAAATTTTGCCTTACATACTTTGGTCTTGTTGTTAGGCAAGGCTGTTCCTTAGAGAGGGACATCATGAGTGGAAATGTTGATGAAAGAGAAGAAGAAACTGAACCAGCTGGATTGACACAGTGACTGCTGCAACGGGCTCAAGTATGTCAGAGATGATGAGGATGGCACAAGACAGGTTAGAGTTCAGATCTGTCGTTCATAGGGTCGCTATGAGTTGGACTTGACTTGATGTACATAACAACAACATATTATATTAGGGAGCTCTGGTTGCCTAGTGGTAAGAAGTTGTACTGCCAACCCAAAGGCACATAGTTTGAATCTACCAGCTGCTCTGTGGGAGAAAGATGTGCAATCCCACCCAGTGCAGTTTTTTTTCTGCCTCTGAAAACCCACTAGAGGGTCAGTTAGGAGTAGGTTTCAACTCTAGGGTACATAACAATTGTTGTTGTTGTTAGGTGCCATCGAGTCACTTGCGACTCATAGCGACCCTATGTACAACAGCCCTAAACCCCGCTCTATCCTGTGCCAATCTCACTGCCTCTGACACACCCATCCCAATTACCCCAGTCACTGAATCAATCCACCTCATACAGGGTCTTCCCCTTCTGCGCCGTCCCTCCACCCTCCAAGCATGATGCCCCTCTCCAAGGACCTCTCCCTCCTTACAACATGTCCAAAGTATGTCAGAAGAAGCCTCATAATCCTTGCCTCCAAGGAGCAACCTGGTTTAACCCTCTCTAGGATGAATCTGTTTGTTTTCTTGGCAGTCCAGGGTACATTCAATACTCTTCTCCAGCACCACAGCTCGAAGGCATCAATTCTCCTTCTATCCTCCTTAGTCATTGTCCAACTCTCTGATGCATAACAAGTGATTGCAAAGACCATAGCCTGTATAAGACACACCTTAGTCTCCAGAGTGACACCATTACTCTTCACTACCCTGGAGAGGTCCCTAACAGCAGACTTTCCCATTGCAATATGTTTTTTTTTTAATTTCCTGGCTACTGGTGCCAAGAGTGTTGACCATAACAATAACAACGATAATATATTGCAGTACCTCTTTGATGGGGCCAGAACTATGCTTTGGCATGTGTAAGTGGTATGGAATGTGCTTATGTGAGAGCAGCATGGACAGTAGGGAGATTGGATATAGGAGGGTGGAAATCCATTTCAATTCTACTTCTCAACTAAGAGAGGGAATGAGAATCTGACTAAAAATTGTTGATGCTCAAAATGGGGATGCAAGTCAGGATATTGATCCAAAAGCTTTGTCAGGAGGTAAATCTGAAAGGGCTAGATCCCAGGAATAAAGAGGAGAAAAGGTCCAAAATGAGTCCTACATTTTGAACTTGGATTATTGGTAGAAAAGTAGTTCCTTTATAACATGTTATAATTTATTAAGCATATACCATATGCCAGAAAATACCAGAAACTTAACATGCATCATTTTGTTTAAGCCACACAATAATCCTATGAGGTAGAGATTATGATTTCCCAATGACAGATGAGGAAATGGAAATTTAGAGGGCTGAGATATCCTGCCTAATTTTAGAGTTCATAAATGGCAAGGACAGAACTGACCCCTGGCCTTCTGACTCTTACCCGTTCGAATAAGCTTTGTTGCCATTGTAATGATTAAGGAAGACAGGATAAAGACCTAGTACTAAGGAAAGAGAAATAATTAGTTGTTGTGAATACTGAGATATCCAAGTTGTTGTTAGCTGACCCTATAAACAATGAATAGGAACCTTGCCCTATTCTGTGCTATCTTCATCATCTCTGTTACATTTGAGCCTATTGTTACAGTCAGTGTATTAATCCATTTTGTTAAGGGTCTTACTCTCTTTTGCTGACTCTCCACCTTTCTAAGCATGACATCAGGGTAAAAGTTAGAATTAAAATTAAAAACTCAATGCAGCAATCAGTTCCAAGACATAGCTGACCCTCCTGTGAGTTTCTAAGGCTAGAAATTACACAAGAGGAAGACTTCCCATCTTTCTTCCTTGGAGTGGGCTGGCAGATTCCAACCAAGGAAGTGCATGCTTTGCATTCTTTGTGTTAGTAATGCAACTCTCTACAAATGACACCACGAAAGCTCCCTAGAAAAGCAATTCACATAAAGGAGAACATTGGAGTGGTATAAGGGAATGAGACAAGAAGAGGAAAGAAGAGAGAAGAGAACGCATGCATAAAACACTGGTGAATACCAAAAAAAACCAAAAAAACCCCCAAACACCGGTGAATACCATGACTAAGAAGTGAAATGAAGAAAGTTAAAGGAGGAGGCAGGTAAATAATAACACGGACTGGAAGAGGCCAATTTAGAGCAGTGCCAAGGTAGCTTTGGGTACTTAAAGCATGAACAGGTGACTGATGTCATTCAATGCTGCAGAGAGTGAGGAGGGGACCTAAGAAGAGTTGAATCATTGATTCATTGATGTCCTTGAAAAAGAGGCACTTCAATATGTGAAAATGGTACACCTACACAATGGATTACTATGCAACTAAAACACAAAGAATTTCCAAGACATTATATAACACGGATTCATCTAGAGGACATTACACTAAGTAGAAGAAAGCAATCACAAAATGACAAATATAAATCTATGGTTACAAAAAGCTAAGGAAATGTTTATGAAAAAATGAAAGAATTATGAAATTATTCTTGGATGGTTATCATGGACAGGAAGGGAAGGAGAGGGAAGTGAAAATTAGGAAACAGATAACAGACACATGTTAAGATAAGTCAAGGGAAAGACACTATCTAATAAGAGGGTGATCATGCAGTATCCCTCAAGAGAGGGAAGTCAGAGAAGTGTAGAAGTTATTACTAGAAATCAGGATTACAAGGAGGAAGAAAGAAAAGTGCAATCACATTGTGGATGTTGAAATTAATGTTGATTGGTTGAAAAATTAATGTGCTTTGTAAACCTTCATTCAAACCACAACTTTAAAAAAAAAGGCTGCTTTGTCAATGAAAGAAAGTGAAGGTTAACACTAGTATGAAATCCAGCTAGAAGTTCAAGTCTGTTTAAAGGTGGATATTTAGAAAGGCAAAAACTAAAATGAAAGACAAAGTCAAGGAAAGAATGTGTTTTGGTGACCTAAGGGTAATTACAAAGAGCCCTGGTGATGCAGTGGTTAAGTGCTTTGCTACTAACCAAAAGGTTGATTATTAGAATCCACAAGCCACTCTACAAGCCACTCCACGACAGAAGAGTGGTTACCTGGTTACCTATTCATTTATAGACTTCAGCCCAGTAAACAATATGGAGTAGTTCTCCTCTGTTCTATAGAGATAATGCAAGTTGGAATGAACTCAATGTCACATCACAAAATTCCAGTACATAAAAAATGTTCATGAGAGAAAAGATGTTTGTATCCACTTGAAATGCAATAATTAGCTCTTTATGGTTTTATCTCTGACTTTAGGTGGATTTACCGTTTGAATTTGTTGGTATTGGTAATTCTGTCCAGATTATATCTCAGTTCATTTTATTGGGAGTACTTCTCTGAAGCATATGTGCTGGGCAGGACAGAACTTTCTACCAGATTCCAACAATTACCCTTCTTTCACCTTGAATTCCCACTAATCCTAAATTAGAAGATGTTTAGTAAATGGAGGGAGAAAAAAAAAATGTAGAAAAGTGCAAACGGGCTAAAGGAGCCTAAATATTTACCTTTTGAAATAACAGATTAAAAGAACCAAAGAAAGAATTCTACTTAATAAAAATAGTGAGGGGGAACCCCAAATAACACTTGGCATTCTTCTATAATTTTATTTTAATCCCTTTATCCTCACCCGTAGTGATGGAACCTTTAGCAGTTCTGAAAGGCTGACTATTCAAACCTGCCTAGAAGCTCTGTAGGAGAAGGAATAGGCAATCTTCTTACAAAACTACCAGCCAAGAAAACTCTATGAGGTAGCTCTATTGTTACCTGGTATTGTTATGATTTGAAATTGATTCCAGGCCACCTACCAACATCGTCCTCCCAAAGAAATGGCTACCCTTTTCAAAAGTTATCATGCCGACAAATGTCTAGCCTACAAAATTGGCCTTAGCTCCACCTGCTTCCCTATGCAGATTAACTGTGTAAACTGCCTTCACATGTTTGAGAGTGAAAGGCATCATCTGGCTGCAGCTGACACACTCAGGGCCTCAGCCCTACCCCCTAAGCCCTAGTCAGATTCCCAAGAGAACCAATCAAAGACAGAGAATGTCAGAATCAGCAACCTCTCTGGTCCTTAGGGCCTCTGTAGTGTCCACGGGGGATATCTAATGTGGTATAAGATATGGCCAGAGTAGATTAAAAAAAAATAAGAGGAAAACGAGGGGACTGGAGTACACAGGGAAAAATATTGAGTTATAGAAAGATAAGATGAGAAAACAGACTCAAATGTTACTTGGAGGTGGACTAACAATAATTGCTTCACAGATCTGCTCAGAGCAGCTAGGAGTAACAGTTGCCCATTTACTGATTTCTGTAAGACTTTTAGGCTAGCATTAGCAAGTGATTCTAATGCCTTGGCAAGCTGGATGACGCCGGCAGAGTGCTGGGCTTGCCCCTAATTTTGAATTTGATCACTCACCTGGAAGATTCTTTTGAGTTTGAATAATTTTGTTTCTTTGAGAATCTACTTCTGGGTATAGTTCTTGATATGGTGGGAGAACTTGCTAGTTTTATATACTAACACCGAGAATCTAGGAACGAGAAGGGGAGACCTTCAGAAGTGCATTTGTGTGCATGTGAATTGTGTTAATTAGCTAACCCTCCTAAGTCAAAGGGCTAGCTAATTAGTAAGAAAAAGCTTTGGCAAGCTGCGGTAAAAGCCCTTTATTTTAAGACCACTGAAGTGATAGGCCCAAGTTAGCTTCTTATATTTATCTCCTCTGCCTTCGTGGTAGCATGAGATTTTGTTTCTGGAGGCCTGCAAGACACAAAGTGAGCCGGGTGCTTGGCACAGACAGGACATATCATCTCTTCTTCCACAACCCTTAATGAAGTGTGCAGCTTTTTTCCTTATTAGGCCCCGGCATTGTCAATAAAATAGTCAATAAACTTGCTTGATGGGGTTGGGACCAAGAAGCTGAGATGCAAAGTCCTCACATTCACAGGGCAGACGTTAGCTCTGCCGCATGTCATGACCCAGCATACAGGGATCAATAACCTGATTGGAATAAAGGCTGAGAGCTTGTGCTCCTCAGTCTCCTTTCCAGACCCAATTCATCCAGGGCAAGGAGTGCCAGCCAGCACCTGCTTTGCTTGCATTTGTTCCCACTCTATGCCATTAGGGGTGCCAGATGCTTTTGTTTCTTCCTGATTGAGCCCTCTGGATATGCCATGGATGCATATTTAGTGAGTGCCCACCTGGCATGAGAACATATAGACAGCTCCCCCTAGCAGCCCAGAGGCCAGCACAGGCCCAATTTTCCAAGTCTTCTGCGTGCTAACCCCAGTGATAAGCAGGTATATTTTCTGCATGTTATGTTGCTGGACTCCATTTCTGGGTGCTCTGCATCTCTTTAGATAGCCTTATCTTATCTAATTACAAGGAATTTCAGATTAATTTCTTAGCCTCTGCTCCACAGAACCTCTTATCAGTGAGGGCCTTACATTTTAACCTTGTCATTCTTTTGTTGTTTGCCTTCAAGGGGCAGGCAGCTAGAAAAGGATGCTAAGATCTTGCTGGAATTGGGGCTGGGGGAGGGGAGGAAGAGGGAAGCAGACAGACCTGGGATTTGTGTATTCTGCTCCATCCCCCTGCCTGTGTGCGGGTAGACAGCTGGCTGCTTACTTCCATGATAGCCACATGGTACCCAGCCACACAGAACAGGACCCGGGCAGGGACTCATCTGCTGCCAACCTCTCCAGATCCCTTTGATATTCCCGACAGAGCAGTAAAGGACTCTTGACTATAGAGGTTTGCCTTGCCTTTCTCCACCTCCTTTTGGTATGGTTACCATGGCTACCCCAATCAGATTTGGCTTCCTGCTAAATTGGATTTCAAAGAAGGACAAGACTTCAAAGGAATTTGTCCATTTAACAGAATGTCATTAGGAGTGAGGCTGACTGCTGAACCAGGCCCTCAGATGATTAAGGAGGGGCTGCACTCATGTGTGGAGGCAAGTTACTATCTGCAATGAGGGACCTTGATGCAACATGACAATACCGGATTGGAATCTGCCAGTCATCTACCACATACTATCCAACCCTGCATTTCCCTTTACCCCTTTCTTCTCTAAAATCCAGGTTTCTGTGGAGAGGAATGGCTGTAGAATACCTATGCAGTGCGTTTCGGCTGTTTCTTTCTGTGTATGTAAACTATGACAGACGGTGAGGCCTTCAAATCTGTGCAATTACCTGGGTTTATTGCCCCTTATCAAACAACTCATTAGCTTGTAGTCTCTATTAGCGTATGACACAGTATCTTTGAAGAAGAGGGGATCCTCAAATTTTCTCCCATCCCTGAAAGAGAATGCAAGACAAAAGGCTGAAGTAATACAAGGGAGGGGTTTGCATTACTTTGCTGTTTTTTTTGTTTTGTTTTTTAAACAAACTTTATATGTTTTTTTAAATTTATAAAATTTTGTGATTATATATTTGAGAATCCATATATCTATCCCCTTTGCTTACTAACATGACACAAATACTCAATGATTCAAGAAAGATAAAATGAAAAACAAAGAAGAGCTAGCTTTTGTAGAAAATGGGCACTGATGTTGGTGAAAGTACCTTGGGGTTGGGGTACCTGCTATTTGCTTAGAGGCCTAGAAGGGGCACCCAGGACAAGGAGGAGGAAGAACAGAAGTCAGATTCCCCAGTGACTCCCTCCAACCAATCAAATCATCATTCATTTTTATATCGCAGGAAGCAGAGTATAAAGATGTTCAAAGCCACTGCATACCTTCAAGGATTAGACTTGGAGCCTTGAGGAGAACCTCTGCCAGGAAAGCAGACACTTGCAACCACAGTTCCTTCCTGTCACCACCTCCCTGCTTCAGTTCATCATTATTTTTCTTTGATGCTACTGTAAAAATTACCCATCTTCTCAATGCCCTCTCCCTTAGCAATCTCAATCCTCATATATTCTATGGGTTATATATAAGAATAGAAAACTCCATTTTAGAAGGAAGGAAAATGGTAAAGGTAACGAGAGATGTGTGAAGTCACATAATACACAGAACTCTAGTTAGTTCAATTCTCCAGCTTAAAAATTATCCATAGCTCCACACTCGACCGAATGAAAAGTCCTTTTTTGCCTGCTTAATCTGCTCCTGCATGATAGCTATAGTTCCCCTGCACTATCCAGTAAGCATGTTTTTGTTTATCTTGTTTATTAGACAACCCATTTAAACTTGATAGCCATAGGGCCACTGGCGTCATCTTCATAACCACTACGATGCTTGCACCCATTGTTGCAGGCATCCTTCCAATCCATCAGGTTGAGGATCTTCCTTTTTTTCACTGGACCTCTGCTTTACCAAGCATGACGTCTTCATGGCCAACCCCCTCCTGTTAACGTGCTCAGCATATGTGAGATAGTCATATCTTCACTTTTAAGGCACATTCTGGCTATACTTTCTCTAAGACAGATTTGTTTGTTCTTTCAGCAGCCTATGGCTTATCAGTATTCTTGGACACAATTCAAAGGCCTCAATTCTTCTCTGGTCTTCCTTAGTCACTGTATAACCTTCACATGCAAAGCCTGGTGCGCTGACCTGAACCCAACTAAATGTCTCATGTGCCACTGAATACACATACCCAACATCTCTCCTTTTCTTATATTCATCTGTCTCTCATTTCATACCTTTCTCATGGCACTGGGCCAACCAGAAAAGGAACTTTTAATTTAGTTGAGTGTAGAGCTGCTGATCTCTCTCGAGTTCTGTGACACATAACCACACACATCTCACTTCAACTCTATCATGTTCCTTTGGTGTTATATTTTTCAGTTTTTTTTTTTTTTAAAAGTAGCTCTATTTTGAGGTAATTGTAGATTCACACTCAGTTCTAAGAAATAATATATAGAGATTCTGCTCTGTTAATGGTTAACAGCTATACTATTATCACAACCAGGATTTTGAGGCCTATAGATTTTGAATGAGAGAGAAAATATTTTCTTCTGTAATCTTATTCTAGTCTTTTATTCACTCCCCTCCTGTTGTCTGCATTTAGAAGAGGGCTTTGCACATCTTCCCAACCAGACTAGCCCTTCCTTTCTCCACATCCTCCCCTTAGCTTTAGGGAGGAAGGGATGCTATGTCTCCGTGTACCCACTACTGCTGCGTCTACGCAGACTCTCCCATGTGGGAGGTTTTAAATTCATTGGGATTTAATCTTTCTCTTTAAACATCCTGGTTTATCAGAAGTAGAGAAGTGTCTGCCTTCCCCCCCCCTTTCTTTCTTGTCTTTCCCCCCCTTTTTCTGGGCAGAGCTAGTGTAGACAGGATCAGGATTTGAACAGTACTTCTCTGCCCAGTCTATAATCTTCTTCGGGTTCTGCCTGCCTACACTCATTTCCTGTAATGAGGTATCACTGTGGCTTCTAAGCCTTTAGGCCAAGTGTTTTATATAAAAAAGTCTCAAACAGACGTGGTTCCTTTGAATGGTATGAAATCCTCAGGTTTGGCAAGGGGACTAGGGACTAACCCCTTTGGCCTTACTGGGTAAGGCCCTCCCGTCCTGTCCCTCTATCCCTACCACCTGCGGATCTCAAGGTTTCGCAGGGACCGTCGCCCACCCTCGGCACAAGGCGCGCCCGTCTCCACGACCTGGAGCTCCGGGGTCTAGCCCGTGCCCAACCCGGAGGCTTCGTCTGGACCTCGAGCTCCTCGACCTGGAGCTCCCGAGGTCGCGCCCGTGCCCACCCAGGCGGCTTCGCCCCGACCCC
>NW_006399827.1:10899537-10909461 GCF_000299155.1 Elephantulus edwardii
ACTGCAGACTTTGCCACCCAGAGCTTCTAGCTGTGGCTGACTTTCTAGCCAGTGTAATCTGGGAGTGCTCAATTATTCAGGCTGTTGATATAAAGTCAGGAGAAGTGATTGAAGAGTGGAAGATGAATGCTTGCTGGAACCCATGTAGAATCCCAGAGGTGGCTGGGGGAATGGTGTCCCCAACCCTTAGCCAGGAGTACCTTCCATCTGGTGATGCCAGCAGATTGGCAAGTTTGTGACATGGATTCACCAACACCTAGTTTATTTACACTGCTAATGACCATGGTGGTGATGATAGGGAGCCTTGGTGGTTCAATGGTTTAAATGTTTCGTAGTGAATGGAAAGATCTGCAGATTGAATCCTCCCTCCCCCAGAGTCTCTGAGGGAGAATGACGTGCAATCTGCTCCCGTTATAATTATAGACCAGGAAACATTATGGGACAGTTCTGCTCTGTCACATGGAGTTGTCGTAGTTCAGAATTCACTCGACAGCTCCCAGATGCAGCTCTAAACCACATGGCAAGAACAGGGACAACCAGGCATGGTCTGTGACATTCACAAGTATGTGGGTTTAGAACATCCTTCCTACTCTCTGAATCCTGAAGCTGCAAACCTGGAGTTTTGAGACAACCCCAAGGTGCCTTGGAAGCAAAGCCTATTGATGGTGACTTCTGAGAAGTCAGCCATTGAAATGTAATTGCAATTAGAAATGGCCCACTGTGGTCATCTTATGTACAGGAATTTTGTCTTATTTGTCTTTCTCTCAGGTTCAGGATAGCATAAGGTTCAGATCTGTAGTTCATTGAATCTCTCTAGAAGTCAGAGGTGACTTGATGGAACCTAACAATGGCAACAAAAACGACAATCTTTATCTCTGAAGACAGCTGGAGAGAAGAGGGTGGGTGACTTTAGAGGTGGAGAGAGAAAGGACCAGTGGTCCTGGGGGTGGGATGTCTGCATACATAGTATAATATGCTAAGTGTCTTAGACTGTCAGTAAAAATGATACTGAATGGCGAACAAATGAAAACATTTTCCTGCTACTAGTAAATGATATTCATAAACAGCAGATACAGAGGGGCAAAGATACAGAAAATGTGCATCCTAGTTTGCTTAGGGTTTGGTGATGGTATTTGTCTGTTTGCTTATTTGATTGTTTTGACTATGAATAGATATTTAATTTCAGTAAACAAAATTCCATGTTGAATTAAGATAATCACATTTCTCATTTTTATTTATTGAAGGGGCAGACAGTATTGATTTAGTTCTAAATGTTATGCTAACCTTGCATTTATAGAATAAAATTAACTTTATCTTGGTGAGGGGGGAAAACCCAGAAACCCCACTCCTGGACACCTGAGGGAACACAGTTCCCCTTTGACACACTTGGGGTCTCCAGCATTTGGAATGGACGCAGGAACAGTAGATTTGCTTTGTTTTGTTCCACACGACACGAGCCAACTTCCATATACATTTATTCTCTGACCTCTGTGCAAACACCTCCTCAGGTAACAAGGATGTCAGGATCATATGATCTTTCCTCTGTCATTTCTGGGTCACCAAGATTCTTACCGGCCGAGATGTGTTCTCCTAGCTGATCAAGATGCTTATTAATTCTAACGATTCAATACATTCTATATCTACCTGCAAAACATAATAGATCGGATATTCCCAAGCATGCATTTCTGCACGCCGAACCTCTTACAAGGTACACTTCCTTTTCTTATTATCTAACCTAATTATTTCTCCCTAGTATAGTACAATACATTTCCTCCTAATCACTGGTCCATTTGGGAACTGTGTCTTGATGACAGCTGGGGAGAAGAGGGTGGGAGATTTTGAGGGGTGGGGAGAGAAGGGTGTGCTGGTGCCGGGGATGGGGGGTAGGGGTGGGGTGTCCGCAGGGACAGTTTTCAGTCCAGGAAGGGCCTAGCCTGCAGCTCTGACCCTGCCACCTCCAGGCCCTTCTGAAAAAGAAAAATGAGTCAGCACCAGCTTCAGTGTCGTTTGCTTCCCTCCTAATCGGTGCCAGGGCCCTAGACACCAGGGCGGTAATTACTTATGCTGTCGAAAGAAGAGAGTTCTTAAAGTGATTTATCATAGAGGCGACGCAAAATGACAATTGCTCATCACTTAAAACAATGAGTCTGCCAGACGCTGACCACGCAGCTGTGGGCATATGGAGGTGGTAGAGTTCGCTCTGTGTGGGATGCCATTGGCTGAGTTAATTAACAATTAGATCCCTGGGGAGCTGAGGAGGTCCCCTCCAGGGAAATGCACCCTATGGCATCATTGGATAGTAGTCAGGGCTGTGCGGCCCACGTGGGCCATTCTGAGAAGTTTTAAACCCATCAATCAAACCTTTAGTAGGTCAGGCAGGGTGCTAAGTGTTTTGTGTGGTATTATCTCATAACAACCATATGAGGTGGGTGTAATCCCCCAGGTGTGCAGAGAGAGCCAGGGAGGTAGAGAGCACCATAGCCTGATTACCCCAAAAGACCAAGATAGGCAATCACCATGGTAACTGGGTAGTCACATCCATGCTTCTAATCCTGGGAGTTGATGGTGCCTCAAGATTCAGGCACTGTAGTTCTCACTCTCACAGCCGGATCCTCCTGTATTCCATTCCCCAAATCACAGGTGGCCACTGACCTGAGTCCTGAGGTCAATGTGGTCTCTGGGGTGTTTCTGTCCTTGTATAGGGTCCTCACTTTCCTTGGTCACAGAAAAGCTTCTGCATCCACCCCTCCATGCTCAGTTGCACCCTTTTCTCAACTCCACTATCCTGAAGGGTGAAGGGGATCACCCCTGGAGGCTGGCCGGCTACTGTGTTCAAATCCCAGCTCCACTTGTTAGCTGTGCAGCATCGTTCTGACTTGGTTCTGTGCCTTGGTTTCTCCACTTGAAGAAATAGAGGTCTTATGGTGGTGCTGGAGAAGAGTATTGGCTATACCATGGACTGCTAAGAGAACAGACAAGTTCATCCTGGAGAGGGTGAGATGAGCCTGCTCCTTGGAGGCAAGGATTCTGTAGATTTGTCTGATATACTTAGGACATGTTACAAGAAGGGACCAGTCCTTGGAGAAGGATGTCACGCTTGGGAGAGTGGAGGGACAGCACAGGTGGATTGACTCAGTGACTAAAGTAATGGGGGTAGGTGTGTTAGAGACAATGAAGGTGGCTCAAAATAGAGCAGGATTCAGGGCTGTTGTACATAGGGTTGCTGTGAGCCGCAAGCAACTCAATGGCACAGACAACAACATAAGTGTTGTCTGTAATAGTCAATGGGGTTAATATTGTGCCTAGTATTTGAAATGGCTTTGTATGATTGTTACCCATGATCATTACTGGAGTCTCTTGGTATTGCACACAGTTAATGTGTTTGGCTTTTAACCTAAAGATTGGTGGTTCAAATCCGCTTAGAGGTGTCTCAGAAGAAAGGACTGGCAATCCACTTCTGGAAAACCAGCCATAGAAAAATCTATGGAGAATGGTTCTTTTCTGACACACACGGGACTTCTAGGAGCTGGAATCAACTCTGTGACAGCTGGTGAGGTGGTCATTATTTCCTCCCATTAGTATTTGGAGCACCCACCACAAGCCTGGGCTGGGACTGACGCTGGAGGCACAGTGGTCTCCTTCACAGACACGGCCTCTGCCCTCAGTGCACTTAGAGTCTTCCTGTGAGAGCAGACATTAGACAGATCATCACACAAACAACTATTTGTGCTTAAAATAATGACAGATGCTACAAGGAGGAAATACAGATGCTAGGAGAGCGTTTAATAGGGCTCCTGACCTTGTCTGGGAGACCAGGGAGGCTTTCCTGGGGAAGTGATGTTGAAGCTGGTGTCTGAAAGATAAATAAGAGGCCTGCAGATAAAAGGAGAAAAGAAGCGTGCACACATAAACCCCCTTTGCCCCTGACCACACTAAGGCATGTGCATAGGTCTCAGGTGGGAGGGAAAGTGGCATTTTTGCAGGGCTGAATGGAAGGCTGTGCGCAAGGGGCACAAAACAGGTTGAATGGTGTTGGTGGCTGGGCTTCACCCTCCTCCCTCCAAGTGTTCCTTTTTCTCTGCCTCCTCCCCTTTTCTCCTCTAAGAAAGGACACATTGTAGTTCCCACTGGTGAGCTGGGGAGCAGCTGAGTATGCTGGGCCAGTCACTCTATTTGTCTCCTTTAGGGATCTCGGCTAAGGTCACCATGAGTCAGAAGTGACTTGATGCAGGAGGCCCTGGGGATGCGGCCTGGAGCCCTGCTGCTCCCTGCAGCGGGCCTGTGTGGCTGCTCGAGGCAGAAGGCAGTGCTGAGAGGCCCAGAGCTGCTGACACCTAAGCCAGCCTCTCCCAGCACACACTGGGCAGGACAGCTAACTCCACAGTTCTACACTCTACTCAGGCAGGACAAGAAAGGGGTGTCACTACTGAGAATGAGAGGGGCCTGTCAGTGCAGAGGCAAAGTGTGTGACTGTTAGGTTGGCTACTCCGTGGGAGGCAGACATGGCAGTCGGCCCCATAAGATTTCAGCCTCAGAGACCCTGTGCGGTAGTTTTACTCTGTCCTGAAGGGTCACTATGGGTTTGAACTGACTCCGCTGTCATGACTTTATGAGAAGGAGCCAGACCGTGGGAAGCCATGTCTACTAGCTTCCCTTCCTCCGCTCCTTGCCTGAAGTCAGGTGCTTCACAGTTTGGAGTTTACTGGCCAAGTGCCCAGGAGCAAATATGTTTCATACAACCTCGAGTTTTCTTTCACAGTTGGAGGGCCACGAGAGGTAGGGGTGGCGGTGAGGAGAGGAATACTAGAATTCTGTTGATATTGAGAGGGTCCGGGGATTCAATTAAAGTTCTCTCCACCAGAAAGTTAGCTGCTTTTAATGGAATACATCAATATTGTTTTCCATGGTGAGAAATTTCAAGCTCCCTAGTTTTGTCTCTTTGAGCCCACTCAGCTTCCGTGTTTGCACTTCTGGTGCTGAGCATGTGGGACCCTCACTCTTCTCCCTCCTACCCCCCAAGCAAATTGCATGCTTCTGCCAATCCCGTCACAGCTTATTATGGAACAGACACCCTTCCCTCCCAGGCACCTGGGAAAGGGGGAGTGTAATCTCCACCTTCCGGATGAGGCCACTGAAACTCATGCAGGCAAGATCATTGGCCAGGAACACACGTGGAAAGGGCGAGGCCCAAGAACCCAACCCAAGTCTCCGTGACAACTCAGGCCATGCCACTATCTCCTGGGAGTCAAATTCTTTCATTACTTTGGGTTTGTTCACTATCAGGACAAGTCTGAGTGATCATGCCACTACCTATTGTTGAGTACTGTCGAGTCAGATCCGACCCACAGCTGACCCTCCAGCAGGTTTTCAGAGGCCGTTAATCTCACGGGAGGAGACTGCTCATCCTTCTCCTGTGGAGCAGCTGGTGACCTTGAATACCTTCGGGATTGCAGTGCAGCTTCTTGCCACTAGGCCACCAGAGCTCACTGCCACCGCCTACTGGGAGACACATTCTTCAATTTCCTTGCATTTGTTCACTATCAAGACTGTCCTGTCAGTTTCTGGTCCTTTGGTGGATTGCGTGTTGCTGTGATGCTGAAGCTGTGCCACTGGTATTTCAAATACCAGCAGTTGTCACTTGTGGTGAACAGGTTTCAGCTGAGAATCCAGCCTAAGACTAGGAAGAAATGTCTGGCAATCTACTTCAGAAAACTCATGAATATGGCTACAGTGGTGTGTTCCAACATACCAGCATGTTCTGTTCCATGAAGGTGGTGCAGAATTGAGCACTGTGTGCTTTGTTATATGTAAGGTCACAATGAATCAGAGCTCACTTGGGGACAACATGACGTGGCAAGTTCATGTTGCCCATACAAACAACAACCAGCAAGTACATGGGAGAAGGAATGAGATGACTCAGAAACTAAGACGAAGAGCTGCAGGATCCAGAGACACACTCACCTTCAGGACCCTCTTTCTTCTCACCCGCCTGCTTCCTTTTCTCTAGGAAATGAGGACAGGTGGGCTTTTTCAGCTTACTAGGAAAAAGGCCTCACATCACCCATCTTACCTACCTTAATGATTTTAGGAGTTACCTTTTAGCTTAAAGACCACCTTCCAGACTAGGAGTTCAGGTCTCCCTGTCATTTTTCTCCATTGTATTAACCTCAGTTTTTAACTCTATAGGTATGTGGTTAAGTGGGAATATCCTTGCCTTGCATGCAGAAGATTGTATTCACAATCATACCCCATCTGTCTGTGAAGGATTGCCTACAGTTTTGATGCTGACCAGATTACAGCATGGATTCCAGACTAAGACAAAGAAGAAAGGCCTGGCAATCTACTTCTGAAAGCCACCCAGGGAGGACCCCATGGGTCACAATCACAATGGTCAGATCTGCATTGATTGCAGAGATGGTGTAGGACTGGGTAGTGCCTTGTTACATTGTGTGGGTTAACAATGACTTGGAGGGGCTGCCGCGCGGGCGACGACGGCCGACGTGCAGGTGTCTCCGTGTTGCTGCTCACTCGTCTCACTGCCTGGCGCCCAGGGAGCAGGCCTTCCCGTCCCTCTCCTGCCACACACTCCGGCCACCCTAGCATCTCCGCCAAATGCAGGCCGCCACACTCCCTGAGGAGATTCGTTGGCTCCTGGAAGGTAACGCCCTTTCCCAGCCCCGGCCTCCTCCCACAACCCCCTGGGAAGTCGCTCAAGTGTTGCGGGAGCGAAGCAGATGGCAGGGCCTCCTCAGACGTGGCTTTCTCCTCGGCTCCACCACCCACCTCTTTCTGCAACACTCGAGGCTTCTAGACTCTTCCGTCCTCCAAAACCATGGTTTCATCCACCCACCTCAGGATCTCCCTCACTTCGTCCAGCCCTACATTTTCTTTTTCCTCAAGGTATCCTCTCTTGCAAGAAATCTCTCAGACTTCTAAACTCCTGCAGGCTGAGTTCTAGGTCCTTGACGTGTCATTTCCCTCAGCCTCCCCTCCCTCCCTGCAGTAGGGCTTCCCCCTTCTCATCCCCATCACCTCTGGGAGAAGATCCTCGCAGTCCTGTTTCCAGGCTCTCGAGACGTTGTGTGGTGTCGGATCCCCTGGGCATCCCCTGGGAGCGGTCAGAAAGTCCGCAGTTGCTCAGGGTGTGGCAGTGAATGGGAGTTTGTGTCAGAGCGGAACCCCTGGGTTGCACGCTATATACCAGTCTGTAGACTGTTGGGAGCCATGACTGAACCCTGGCCTAGCTAATGCTTTTTACCAACAAGGCCATTGTGGGGTGTTCATCGCTTTCAGTCTATAGGGTCTAAACAATCCCTTCAATAACGTTGAGGCCACATTCACTCATATCCACATAACACATCCTTCCTCCACTGTAGAGAGTGTTTACTAAAACACTATCACCTGCTCATTTTGACCTTTTTCAGGTGAAGGTAGTTGCGACGTGTTTGCCTGAGTGTGCAGTTACCTCAGGATCTCTGGAGGAAATAATTTACAATTAAGAGTTCTTGCATCTTAGTGACATGTTGTCGTTGTTGTTAAGTGCCATCGAGTCGCAGGTGACTCATAGCGACCCTGTGAAGGAGAGTCCTCCACGCTTGGGTGCCTTTCATCCTTTCTCCAGGTTCATAGGGTTTCCAGAGGCAGGCTGTTATGGAAGTGGATGCCACTCCTGCTTCCAGTAAGTGACATAGTTGACACATATTTAACAGGTGGCCTGCTTTGGGCAAGACATGCTTTTGGCAAGCAGTGTTTATTATTGTGGTTTTTGTTTTGTTTTGCTTTTTCAGTCTCTATTAATTTAACATCTCCATTACCTTGCTATTTTTATGTAAATGGTTCGTAATAAAATATTTGGCAAGTGCTTTTGGTCTCTGGTGCGATTTCTGTCTGGATTGTGTCTACATAAATGCTGTTATCTAGACACGTCTTTTGAGGTGACGTTTCCAAAATCCATTTTAATTATGACCCAAGTAAGTTTAAACTTTAGGAATAGAAAACTATTTTCAATATAAGAGAGAGTCATCTGGGTTTCTAAAATGTAAACCAATTTTCCCCTCTGCTGTTGAGGTTGGATGTTGGGTCAATATTCACCATATAATAGGAGGCTGCTTGTGTCTTAGGTTTCCAGAAACGATAGAAAGAACTATGGCTAGGAGTTTAAATCTGCCCTTGCATTTAAAGGTATAAAGTGATTCTTCTTGATACCTGTCATTTGATGAAAGGAAACCTATTTTACATGCTTGTTAAACTGTACTTCAGTTTTGTGTGTAGCCTTGGTAGAAAATTTATTTTTATTTTCAGAAGCTTGCAATGAAACTCACCCCTTCAACATTTTTGATGTGCAGTCCTTTATTGTTCAAAACTGACACTTTGGTAAACAACTCATTTCTGCACCTGCCACCTTCCTTTAACTTAGATTATTTTCTTGTTAGCTGACTGTTTTTAATTGAAGTCTTCAGATCTCCTTCTAAAGCAGAACCTTTGTTTGCTGACAGGCAGAGCAGGGTATGAATGGAGATTAATTGCATGTCACATACTTCTGTATCAGACTTGCTGTATCTTAACAATCTGTTGTTTCTCAGGTCTTTAGGATATAGGGGGAGTCTGAGGTTAAATTTTAAAGAGCTTCATTGGTCAATGTATTTAAGGCTTTAAACACATTTTGCCATTAGATTCTGAATCCTAAGTAGAGGGTGAAAAATGTAAAATGAGATTCAACCAATAATTATCTTGAAAAATATGTGAAGATTTATTTGAAAGGTTTCTTTAAAAATGGCAATTTACTGATTACAGATTTAATTTTATATAGAAACAGTCTCTAATGTAGATTAACAGAATTATTCATTGTGTTACAAATAATTTGTGGATTGTTGAAACTAAAAATAACAGTCTATATCGCTTGTTGCTATTTACTTCTCTCCTTTTCTTTTTAAGGTTAACTGTTGACAATTGGAAAATATGTAGGTCCTGATCTCTATATAGCCACACACAGTAGGAGGGAGTCACAGGATGTAAGCTGCTGTAGTGCTGCCACATAGCTGTGGGGTGGAGTTTTCACAATGAATTACTACTTTCATAAACGAAGGCATGAACATTTGTACAGTGATTTAACGCTGACCGCCCCAACCATAACTTAAGCATTTATTTATTTATAATCACAGGAGTATAAATGACAAGGGATTTTTTTTCGACATAATGTATGCTTTTAAGAATAAAATATGCAAAACATTGTGAAAGCTTTATGCCTCACTTTTGCATAATAAAGGAAATAGAAATTCCGAAGGTTTAAAATGAAATTTTTGTAAAGGTAAAATTCTAAACATTTGAAAATACTTCAGATGTTTAAAACATTTTCAGAAGAAACCCCACTTCTAGAAAGGAATACATGTTATTGAAATTAAAGAACATAGTGTACAAGTACAAAGATCTTTCTTAAATGTCCACAGTTGGGAGTTGGGAAGGAATAAAGCTGAGTGAATTATGGAATAGATATATGATGTGATACGTCATATAAAAAGAATGTGAGAAATACACACACATATAGACATACACAAACACACACACTTAGAAAATGTCCATGGTGTATATTTAAGAATATAAAAGAAGTATGTTGTTGTTGTTGTTATGTGCCATCTAGTCGCTTGCGACTCATAGCGACCCTATGTACAAGAGCTTTAAATGCTTTTCTATCCTGTGCCAACCTAGCCATCTCAAACGCACTTATTCCTACCATTCCAGTCACAGAATCGATCCATCTCATCAAAGGTCTTCCTCTCCTTCGTCTCCCCTCCACCAGTCCCTCCTTGCAACATGCCCAAAATATGTCAGACGAAGCTTCAGAATCCTTGACTCCAGGGAACACTATGGCTTCACTCTCTCCAGGACAAACCTGTTTGTTCTCCTAGCAGTCCATGGTATATTCAA
>NW_006399827.1:10909691-10920598 GCF_000299155.1 Elephantulus edwardii
AGTAAATTAAAAACTGTTAACTATCTCAATCTCTTCACCATCCATGCCGATGCTGCCAATTGGCCCAGTGGTAAGAATCTTTGTTTTCTTGACATTTAGTTTCAGTCCATATAGGAGGCTGTAGTTCTTGATCTTCTGCAGCAAGCGCCTCAGGTCCTCCTCAGTTTCAGCAAGCAGGGTTGTGTCATCTGCATAATGCAGGTTGTTGATGATTCTTCCACCAATCCAAATGCCACATTTCTCTTCGTATGGCGCATCTTCATATATATAATATCTTATTTTTATTTAAAAACAAGCAAAATTAAACTCTCTCTAAGCCTAGAAAGAAGTAGAGAAATTATATACCAAAAGAAGTAGAGAAATTATATACCAAGGTATGTTGTTGTGTTTGTTGATTGCCTTTGAGTCGAGCACTATTCGTAGTGATCCCATGAACAAAAGGCCTTGAAGGCCCTCTACAACTATCGGTATTTATCAAAGTTCATAGAGTTCCCGGAGGCATGTTGTTTAGGAAGTGGATGCCACTCCTTAAGAGAGCATAAAAAGAGGAGATCATTAATTTTTATTTCAAGTATTTTTACATTACTTGAATTTGTATCAGTGAGTAGGTAATACTTTTGTAATAAGGAAAAACAACCTGTAAGCTTATTTAAAAGGACACCAAAAGACAAGTAGAAGCTCAGAGAGGTGAAGATACTAAAAAGACACTAATTATGGTTATGATTATAGTTTATTGTTACTAGTCCTGAAAATTTAGAGGATATCGTTGTGTTCTTAAGAGCTGTCAAGTCTCCTGAGACCCGTAGCCACCCTAAGTACAGCAGCTCTGAATCCTGCCTTATCCTGAGCCATTCTCCCTAATTCCAACACATCATCCCCCTTTGTCCCATCTCATCTAGAATCTTCCTTTCCTGCACTGTCCCTCCACCTTTCCAAGCATGATGTCCTTTTCTAAGGTCCAGCCTCTTCTGGCCATGTGCCCAAGGGATGTGTGATGGAGCTTCAGAATCCTAGTCTGCAAGGAGACACTTGTTTTCACCCTATCCAAGACAGACGTATTTGTTTTCTTGGCCGTCCATAGTATGTTCAAGACTTTCTTCCAGCACCACAATTTGAAGGTATCAATTACTCTTCTGTCATCCTTAGTCATTGTCCAGCTCAATGATGCATTGCAAGTAATTGCGAAGACCAAGACCTGGATTAGGTGCACATTAATCTCTACACTGACAACATTGCTTTTCAGCGCTCTGGAGAGATCGCTGACATCAGATTTTCCCAGTGTGATTTGTCTTTTGATTTCCTGACTGCTGGTGCCAAGATTGTGGAGCCGAGCAAACTGTAATTGTTAACTGTTGGGGAGTATTGGGGAGGAATGGAGGGCCTCGGGCCAGGACAGATCGCCTAAGCTCCAGAGACGTGCAAGCCTCCTAACGGCCTTTAATACGGGGTAGAGAAAGCTCCCCTGTGTTTGGCTGTTCGGCTTGAGAAAGCTTGCCACCTGGGAAGACAGTTGCTGTGTCTGTTGAGCTGGGAGTGGTCCACACAAAGCTGAGGTTCTCCTACCCAATCCGCATGTCCTACATCTGTAAGCCCACCCTATCCTGTCTTCCTGTTTACATGCTTGTATATAAGTGCACTGCAGTCCCAATAAAATTGAGCTGGATTGACTCTCTGATCCTCTCCTGGAGTGGTATTTCTGTCGTGTTTGACCCCATCAGGTGTCACTGTTAAGTTGCTGGTGAATGGACAGTGACAGTTAGCAACCTCAATGCTTCTCCACTTATCATAGTTCTGCCAGTTGGCTCAGTGGTGAGTCAATCCATATTGAAGACTACAGTCCTTGACCTGCAGTAAGCTCTTCAGGTTCTCCTCAGTTTCAGCAAGCAAGGTTGTGTCATCTGCATAACAAAGGTTGTTGATGATTCTTCCTCCAATCCTGATGCCCTATTTCTCCTTATAAAGCCTTGTTTCCTGAATGATATGTTCTGCATATAGATTGAAAAGGTACAGAGACAGGATGCATCCCTGACCCACTCCTTTCCTGATTTCGATTCATGCAGTGTTTACCTGCTCCATTCTGAGTTCCTGGACCAAGAATAGAAGCTCAGTGGCAAGGACCTTTCCTCAGTACTGCCTACAGCAAAAATCTTTCCCTGAAGCTGGTACATGGGATTTGGACTTATAGCCTCCTAAACACAAGACATACAATAGCATGAGAGACCAGTAGCAATGTGTGGTGTGAGACATCACAGAACTGACTCAGAGGATAGGAATGAAAAGAAATTTCTTCATGGAATTTTGTGAATGTCAAAGTAATAAGAGGCTTCTAGAGTAACTCAGGAAGTGGTTTCTTGAGATAGACTCTGTCAAGCTTTCATTTGAAATTGTAACTAGTCCCATATCAGGAAATAAGCACCTTATAGATAAATAAAATTAAGGATGTATTCTGCTTTATTGAAAGAAAAGGAAATATTCAAGTCTGTTGTCAAATAATCAGGCTGCAAATGTAGCAGTTATCTTTTTGCTTTGAGATAACAACACTGAAAACAGTGGAGTGTTGGCAGTTTGCATAATCTTTGTTCCACAGATATAAATGCAATCTCTTCTTTGACTTTCTAGTCTCATTTTAAAAGGTAAAAGCAAAAGAGGTACTTATGAAGAAGGTAGAATAAATTTTATTTGGTTCACAGTTTATTCAATAGAGTAGAATGGGGCTTGCTGACTTTGCTTTGATAGCTGATAGGTCATAACCACCTACATGGTACCTAAATCCTGCCTGGCATGTGAAATTTAAGCCAAAAACAGTCTCAGCCCAGCAGCATTTAGTAGCGCTTTTTGTGTTAACACTGATTTTGACTTGCCTATGGTTACTTATTTTTAAAATTTTCTTGGAAGGAGACATTAATAATTTCTCTTCTCCATACTTGTATTGATTAATGCAATCGACCATAAAATCCTTTTTAGATAGTAAAAGTCCAGCTATGTGGAACTCAAAAGAGTGAGTTGCTCTGCATAGCTAAGGATAATAGCTTTAAACAGTCTATCTCTTAATGTTAAACATTTGTGATAATCCCCCCCCCAAAAAAAATTAGGAACTTTTCTTCTATAGCCAGCCAGTCAAGATTCAAATGGACCTCATTGATACCTCATCTGATGGTTTGTATAGGAATCAAATTGGTTACATCTTCAGAAGGAATTGTTGGAGAAGCTCAATATCCACTGTGAAAACCAGGCCAGGTGCTGACTATGGAACAGACCATCAGCTACTCATGTGCAAGTTCAAAATGAAACTAGAGAAAATGAAAACAAATCCACAAACCCCCCCCAAAAAATGACCTTGCATCTATCCCACCTGAATTTAAAAACCATCTCAAGGACAAGCTGGATTCATTGAACAGTAATAAATGAAGACCAGATGAGTTGTGGGATGATATCAAGAATGCCATCCATGAGAAAAGCAAGAGGTTGTTACAGAGACAGGGGAGGAAGAAAAGACCAACATGGATGATGGAGGAGACTATAAATATTGCACTAGAACACTGAGAAGTCAATACAAAGGGAAGAAACGAGGAAGTTAGAGAGTTGAACAGAAGATTTAAAAAAGAAGCTTGCAAAGACAAAGCAAAGTGTTATAATGAAATGTGCAAAGAGCTGGAGTTAGAAAATCAAAAGGGAAGAACTCATTTGACATTTCTCAAGCTGAAGGAACTGAAAAAGAAATTCAAGACATGAGTTACAATACTTAAAGTTGCTATGGAGAATATATTGAATGATAAGAAACATCAAAAGAAGATGGAAGGAATACACAGAGTTATTGTACCAAAAAGAATTGGCTGACAGAGAACCTTTTCAGGAAATAGCATATGATCAAGAACCAATAATACTAAGGGAGGAAGTTTAAGTTGCTATAAAGGAATTGGCAAAAAAAATAAGACCCCAGGAATTGATGAAATACTAATTGAGGTATTTCAACAAACAGATGCAGCCCTGGATCTACTTCACCAGATTGTGCCAAGAAATCTGGAGGACAGCTACCTTGCCACCTAACTGGAAGAAATACATATGTGTTCCCATTCCCAAAATATGTAATCCTACAAAATATGGAAATTATTGAACAATATAACATCACTAATACCAGATGCAAGCAAAATCTTGCAGAAGGTTATTAAAAAAAACCCAAACAAACCAAAAAACAAAACTGAAACAGAACATGAACAGAAAACTACCAGAAGTACAAGCTGGATTTAGAAGAGGCTATGGCACCATGGATATAATTGCTCATGTCAGAAAGATCATGGCTGACAATAGAGAGTACCAGAAGGATGTCTATTTGTGTTTTATTGAATTTGGAAAGATATTTGACTGTGGATAAGAACAAGTTGTGGCTAACATTGAAGAGACTGGAAATCCCGTAACACCTGGTTGTGTTCATTTGAAACCTGTAACTAGACCAAGAAACTATTATCCAGACAGAACAAGGGAACGCTGCATGGTTCAAAATGAAGGAAGGATTGTGTCAGAGATGTACACTTTCTCCGTACCTTTTCAATCTGTGTGCAGAACAGATAATTCAGAAGAATGTGGCATCAGGATCGGAGGAGGACTTATCAACAACCTGTGTTATGCAGATAACACTACTTTGGCCACTGAAACTGAGGAGACCTTGAAGTGTTTGCTGAGTAAGGTCAAGGACTGCAGCCATCAATATGGATTGCATCTTAGCATCAAGAAAAAACTATTACCACCAGGCCAATAGGCAGTATCATGATAGATTTAGATTGTTGGTTAATCTTGTTTGGATCCACAATCAACACTCTTGGCAACACCAGTCAGGAAATCCAAAGACGAGTTTCATTGGCAAAATCTGTCAGGGATCTCTCCAGAGTGCCTAGAGCAGTGATATTAGTCTAGAGACTAAGGTGCGCCTGATCAAGGCCGTGGCCTTCTCAGTTGCTTGCTAAGTATCTGAGAGCTGGACTGCCAAGGGAACAAAGAGGTCTTTCTTTGAGAACGTGAAACCACATTGCACCTTAGAGGCAAGGATTTTGAAGTTCTCTGTCATGTACTTTTGGCATGTTGTCAGGAGGGACCAGTCCTTGGAGAAGAACATCACACTTGGAAGGGGAGAGGTTCATTAAAGAAGAGGAAGACCCTGGATGAGATGGATTGACACAGTGATGTGGCAGTGGGATCAGAAGTATCAGAGATGATAAAGTTGGCTCAGGATAGGGCAAGGATCACAGCCATTGTTGACTATGGGTCTCTATGGGTTGTTATGATTTGACAGCATATAAAAAAAAGAAATATATTGCATTATTTAGGGACGTTTTTACCATATTGTAGATGGACTGTTGAGTTGTTTTTTTTTTTTTTTTTTTTTAGTATTTCTGTGGTTTTAATTTTGTGTTTTTTCTTGCTGTTAAGCCAGAAGTTTTTGCTTTGCACTATTGATGTGTCTGTGTTTCTAATGCTACTAGAATGCCAGATAACTAGGTTTGTTAGAATTAAGATATATGTAAAAGAAAGTATAAAGCACTCTTGAATGACACAGTACCCAACCCTTTATGCATGAACTTTGTGACATATGTTTTGACAACTTAGTGTACTTATTCTGAAAGGTGAGATATGATTATACATTTATTTGTATGTTTACATTAATTTTCCTTATTATAAAAATAATAAAGCTCATTGTAGTAAATTTAGAAAACTTATACAGTAGTATGCAGTTACACAGAATTAACTATAGTCAACTTTAAAAGTTAACCTAGTTTTTATTATAAATTTGTACTTTGAAAGTTGAAATATCACAACTTAATATACTGAGATTTCCGTTTTTCTTTACTATCATCTCTTGAAGGAGTATTGATGAGTTTCCTACTTACTGGGCTGCTAACCAAAAGATTAGGGACTTTTCCAAGTATTGAGGAGTAGTCATGTCAGTTTGATGACTAAGGTGCATCTGATTCAGGCCATAGTCTTTCCATTTACTAGCTATGCATCTGAGAGCTGGGCAGTGAATAAGGAGGACAAAAAAAGAATTGATGCCTTTGAGCTGTGGTATTGGAGGAGAACACTGACCATCTCATGGACAGCCAAGAGCATGAACAGATATATTTTGGTGAGGGTGCAGCCTGAGTGCTCTTTGGAGGCAAGAATGATGAGGCTTTGCCTCACATACTTTGGACTTATTGCAAGGAGGGACTTTTCCTTGGAGAAAGACATGAAGTTGGGAAGGGTAGAGGGTTATTAAACAGGTGGGTTGATAAGGTGACTGATGCTGTGGGCTTTTGTGTGTCAGAAAGTGTGAGGATGGCAAAATACGAATTAAAAATTTAAGGGACAGAAAGTCTAGCCTAACAGTGGTGAAATGGTAAGGGCGGGAGAAGGTGAATGGTAACATAATGTAAAAGCATGTAACCAATGAGTGGTGCTTCTGAAAATTGTTGAATTGGTATATGCTTTGTGTTCCACTCTTTAATTTTACTATCCAATTTTTACTTGAAATAGAAAGATAGATTTAAAAACAAAGTGATATTAGCACTGAGAGAGCAAGTTTGAAAAATAATTTATAAATTGCTTGAATTTTCATCTAGACTCTTATATTGCTGACATTTTGATATTAGAAAACTTGTAGAAATAAAGTTTTTATTAATGAATTATTTTTTTCCTAATATCTTCAAGGGCATATAAGTGTTTGAATTGATACTGTAGTTGAATTAGAATTAATTAGTTACAATCTATTATAAATCAAATAGAAAAGTATGTTGAAGAATTTAGTTATGGAAAATATCTCTTAATGTATTCTCTTAATAAACATTAAAATAAATACAATAATCTCTTAATAAACACTAAAACCATCCTCCCTTTGAAATAATCTTCCTTTCTGATAACTTTTTTCTTTCATATATAAAAAAAGCAACAAAAACATACACCAATTCAACAGTTTTCAGAAGCACCACTCATTGGTTACATGCTTTTACATTATGTTACCATTCACCTTCTCTCTGCCCTTACCATTTCACCACTGTTAGGTTAGACTTTCTGTCCCTTAAATTTTTAATTTGTATTTTGGAGCTGCTGTTACTCATTTAATCTCATGCAGGGAATTCTTAAAAAACACAAAATGTTCTTATTATTAAAGAAATTAGACTGTTTTTAGGGAGTTCTGGTGGGTAATCTGTAAGTAGTTGCACTGATAATTTAAGGCACCTTGTTAGAATCTACCAGCAGCTCGCTGAAGGAATAATATGAGCAGTCTCTTCCCGTGCAGGTTATAGCCTCTAAAAACCTACTAGAGGGTCAGATACGAGTTGGTTCTGACTCAACTGCATTGCATTTTGAGTTTTTTAGTTTAAAGTTGACTTAATGAGATAGGTTTGATTCAAGGCTTAAAAGTTGTTTTTTGGTGTGTGTATGAAGGAATAAAAAAGATTCAATAGGGACTCAAAAAGAAGGAGTAATAATAGATGTTGTTGTTGTGTACCATCGAGTTGGAAACAACCCATAGCTGACCCTTCAGCAGGTTTTCAGAGGCAGTTAATTGAATGGGAGGAGATTGCCCATCCTTCTCGCTGGGGACAGCTGGTGGCCTTGAACTGTGTGCATTCATAATTGCAGCATAGCTTCTTGACACTAGACCACCAGAGCGCCCTAATAATAGGCATAGATAAATATTAATTAATTATGTAGACTACAATACATATGAATGACAGTGTAATTTGTCCATATAAGAGTTGAAATTTTGCATCATCTCATATTTATATTTTCAACAACAACAACAATTACATTAATTTTTTTTTAAAGAATTGTTTCCAGGCAATAGATTCAGAGGTTCCTCCATTAAGTTTGGTTTCCAATAAGAATTTGAAGTTCTATTCCATAATAGTAGCTGTTTGTTGTTGTTGTTGTTATGTGCCGTCGAGTCCCTTGCAACTCATAGCGACCCTATGTACGACAGCCCTAAACCGTGCTCTATCCTGTGCCAATCTCATTGCCTCTGACACACCCATCCCGATTACCCCAGTCACTGAATCAATCCACCTCATAGAGGGTCTTCCCCTCCTGCGCTGTCCCTCTACTCTACCCAGCATGATGTCCCTCTCTAAAGACCTGTCTCTCCTTACAACATGTCCAAAGTATGTCAGACGAAGCCCCAGAATCCTTGCCTCCAAGGAGCAGCCTGATTTAACCCTCTCTAGGATGAATCTGTTTGTTTTCTTGGCAGTCCATGGTACATTCAATACTCTTCTCCAGCACCACAGCTCAAAGGCGTCAATTCTCCTTCTATCCTTCCTAGTCATTGTCCAACTCTCTGATGCATAACAAGTGATTGCAAAAACCATGGCCTGTATCAGGCGCACCTTAGTCTCCAGAGAGACACCGCGAGGCACTATTAATTTCTTTCAGTGTTATGGAAAATGAGGCAATAGTAGTAGCTCATGATGGCAGTTGGACCTGCAGTTCATTTACTTTGCTGATTCTTGGGTTTCCTGCCTCTGTTGCTTTAGGGAAACAGAACAATGTTTGTACTGTAGGTGATTGCTCACAAGCTTTTAAGACCCAGGCACTACTCACGGAACTAAGAGAGCAGAAACTCTAAAACAACAACAACAACAAAACCCCAAGCCAAAACAAACACTAAGCTAAATGACCAGAAAGTTCCAGGAACCATTTTTCCAAACCTTTGAATAAACAAAACTATTTTCATGAGATATTTTATTTGTATTTATGTAATATCAGCAGTATCCCAGATGACGTCAAACACATCATATATAAAGTAAGCAAAAGATTATTAGAAACACCAGGAAAGAAAGAAAAGACCAAAATGACAGTCAGGAGAGACTCTCAGATTTGCTGTTGAATGTCAAGTAGCAGAAATAAATGGGAGCAGAAAAAAAAATCAATCAGATTTCAGAGGGTAGCTCAGAAAGACAACATGCAAAGACCCGAGGTTAGAAAGCCTAAAGGAAAGTTCATGTTTGTAATTTTTCAATCTGAAAGAAGTGGGAGAAGAAGTCAACCTTTGAGTTGAAATATTAAAAGGTTTTGTGGGCAAAATATTGAATGATAACAGAAATCCTCAGAAGAAGATAGAATACACTCTACCAAAAAGAATTGAGAGACATTTAATCATTTCATGAGATATCATGTGATTAAGAATGAAAGATATTGAAGGAAGAAGGCCAAGCTTCACTAAAGGCACTGGGGAAAAACAAGGACCCAGGAATTATGCCAAATGGCATTTCAGTATATTGGATACAGCACTGATCTATGCCAAGAAGTTTGGAAGATAGCCAGCTGATTCAAAGACCTATATATAAGCCCATTCCAAAGAAAGGTAATCTAATGGAATGCAGAAGTTATGTAACAATGTCATTAATATCAAATGCAAGCAAAATTTTGCTGAAGATAATGAAGAAAAAAAAAAAGGTTGGAAATATATCAAGAGGGAATTGCCAGAAACTCAAGCCAGATTCAGAAGAGGATGTGGAATGAGGGATGTCATTACTGATGCCAAGTGGATCTTGGCTGAAATCAAAGTAAGCCAGAAAGATGTCTACTTGTGTTCTATAGAATATACAAAGACATTTGACTGTACATATCATAACAAATTATGGATAAAATAGTGAAGAATTCCACAGTTGTAAAATTTTAGAACACTTAATTGTGCTTATGTGGAATGATCTGCATAATGCAGGTAGCACTTTGATCATGGAAACTGAGGAAGACTTGAAGAAGTTGCTCAAGAAAAGACTAAGACGTTTACTGTGGATTATACTTTAATATTAAAAACCCATAAATTTTTGTAACTGGAAAAATAAATGAAATAATAAACTGGAAATACTGAAGTTGTCAAATATTTCATTTTACTTGGATCCACAATCTAATCCTGGTGCATGCTGCAGATAAGAAATTAATCAACGTATCTTATTGAATAAATTTGCTGCAAAGACCTTTCAAGTGCAGATGTCACCTGGACGGCCAAGGTGTGCCTTGCATAAGTCAGTGGTATTCTCAATCTTTTTATAATTATGTGAAGTTGTACTAAATAAGGAACACTGAAGAATTGATGCATTTGAATTATGTTGGTGAGATAGAATGAATATATCGGTCTGGTAGGAGAATAACAAAATCTGTCTGAAAAAATACCGCCAGAACATGCTTTACAGGTGGGGACAGTGAGATGTGTTATTAGGAGGGACCAATCCCTGGAAAAGGGCATCATGCTTGGTAAATAAAGTGGAAGATCAACAAAGATGAGGACAAATCTCAGCAAGATAGATTAACACTGTAGCTCCAACAATAGGTTCAAACACAGCAATGAGACTCAAGACACAGGACAGTATTTCCTTCTGTAATACCCAGGGTTTCTGTGAATTAGAATCAACTCAGTGATACCTAACAAAAAGAACAGCAATATCAACAGTTGCAATCTATTTTTTTTTGGCTGCTTCCTCCAACTCCCCCCTCCCATCTTCTCCCCATACCCTTTGTGTATAGTTTAGTAATATCAGCTATAAACTATCATCATAAGTTAATGCCAATTTACCCACTACTAATGGTGGAGGGTCTCAATTTGAACTTTCATATGAGTAATTGATGGTTTGAGTCACGGTCCACCCTTAGCATAGATTAGACTGCCGATATTGAGCTTCTCTAATGATTTTTTTCCCCACAAATGTAGTCAATCTGATTCCTATGCAGGCCATCATCAGGTGAGATTCATGTGTAAAGTTGCCATTTGTGTCTTTTTTTTCCCTTTTTTCTTCTAGTATATAATGGAGATCCAGCTAACATCAGCAACAATATCCCTAGTACCAGGACCCCTTCTAAACCCAGCCTGGACTTCCGGCAGTTCTCTGCTGATGTGCTGTTCTAATCGTTTTTGGATGATCTTCAGCAGAATC
>NW_006399827.1:10924413-10925703 GCF_000299155.1 Elephantulus edwardii
CTGGTGTCTTGATGGCAGTCAGGCAAGGGAAGTTTCTGGGGGCCTTTCTGTTGTGTGTTTTACTGTTTTTTTCCCTCCTCAAAAGAGGGTGGCCCTTGAGCCTTAGACTAAAGGTAAGGGTGGATGGCTGCTGGAGGGTGTGGCTTTAAAATTCTGTAGGGCCTGAGGGCCACATTTATTACTTTTAGACGAATATTCTTTAAAAAACACAGCAATCATTTGTCTATTTGCTGTACTGAACAACTTGGAGTTGTTGTGATGCCGAACACTATTCTATAGTTGTGTCAAATACTATAATGCTTACCCAGTATGTACAATGGTTGGATGAGCTTCCAGATTGATTTGTGTTGGGAAGCAGGAGTGGCACCCATTTTCTAAACTAGATGCTTCTGGAAACTCTACAAACTCTTATAGATGTACAGAAATGATGTTCATTATAGAACAGAGTTCAGGTATTTTGTGCAAAGCTTACTCGACAACACTTAACCACTGCTAAATAAGACTAGTGCTGTTATATCTGGAGGAACATTCTTCCACTTTGCACATCACTCTTTGTCAGTGTGCTGTATGAGGTAACCTGGGTTTGCTATGATGCTGAACCTTGTGCCATGGGGATATCAAATACCATAATGGTTTCCCATTGTGGACAGTGTTTGGTGGAGCTCCCAGTTGTAAAACAGGTTGGGAAGCAGGAATGGCATCCACTTCCTAAACCACATGCCTCTGAAAACTCTATAAACTTGGAGAAACAACAATAGCTATGGAAAGGCATTAGGTCTTTTGTTCATAGAGTGGCTATGAGTTGACTTCAGCTCGACAGCAGTCAACACAACACAACAGTATATAATGAGTTTATTATCATTACTTTTTACTGAATTAATATTTTAAAAATATCTCAGTTTTAATTTCTAATAGAGTAAACATAAAAATAACCCATACAAATACAAATTATCTGTGGTGCACAATGTTTTCTAAGAAGACAAAAGGAACTTGAAAGCAAACAATCTGAGAACAACTGAAGTTACTGGTGTAAAATTTGGCTGGTCCTCACTATGCATCTACTCTTTATTTCCACAGGATAAATAAAGGGGCCCGGAGTTTTGTTGTTATTGTTGTTGTTATGTACCATTGATTTGGAACTGATACTTCAATGGGTTTTCTTTCTTTCTTTTTTAAATGAAAGTTTGTAAAGAACTTGGATTTCCATTCATTCATTGTTGCACATTTTCCTCCCTGTCCCCCAATCCCCCAGTTCACTTTTTGCTTTGGAAAAAAAGTTCTTTCATTGTT
>NW_006399827.1:10925812-10962036 GCF_000299155.1 Elephantulus edwardii
ATTACTTTTACACAGTTTTCGCCCTCATCTGTTTCAATGCCATGTACATTAAATATCCCCTCTTTTCTGTTTCCCCCAAACCCCAATATCAGTCTTGGTTTATAACAGTGGCATTATGCCGTATTTGTCTTTCTGTGACTGAGATATTTCACTCAGCTTAATGTTCTCCATGGTCACCCATTTTGTAGAATATTTCATGAGTTCTTTGTTTTTCAGTGCTATATAATACTCCATTTGTTTCGTAAAAAAGGTATTTGAAATAAATGAATCATTGTAAATACAAAATTTATTCATTCTATTTCCAGTCTCACTTCTATCACCAGGCCCATATTTTCCAATCGCTATTCCTTCTTCACTGTCCCATTTTTACATTCCAGTCACCGATTACCATAAATGCATCTTGACTGTATGTTCCGTCAATTTCAGACTGCAAGATTTGGTAAAAAGTCTCAATTTCTTCCTCTTTGGCTCTAGATGTAGGAGTATGTATTTGCATAATAGTTGTATTAATGGGTTTTCCTTGTATGCATATTGATATTATCCAATCACAACATTGTATTTCAGTATAGAACTTGAAATTGACTTTTTTACTATGAATGCAACACCATTCTTTTTTTGTTTTTCATTGCTAGCAAAGTCTACCATGTGATTATCTGATTCAAATTGGCCAAAGCTGGTCCATCTCATCTCACTAGTGCCTAGTATGTTCATGTTCATGCATTGTATTTCATTGTTAACAATAGTACATTCCAATTATGTACAGACATTCTTTGGAGGCAAAAATTATGAGTCTTCTCACATACTTGGTGCATGTTGCTAGGAGGGGCTATTCCTTGGAAAGGGACATGATGCTAAGAAAGGTGGAGGGTGGGTGAAGGAGAGGAAGAGCCTCAACGAGATGGACTGCAACAACAGCAAGGGTGACGGGCCAGCACAAAAGAGGAAGAGCCTGGATGAGATGGATTGACTCAGTGATTGGAGTAATGAGGGGAGGTGTGTCAGAGACAGTGAGATTGGCTAAAGATAGAGAAGGACTTAGAGCTGTTCTCCATACGTTTACTATGAATTGCAAGTGACTTGACAGCACATACAACAACAGATTGAAATTCAGTACTTCCCAAAGAATGACTTTCCATTTCCCTCCTCTGCCCTCAGGCATTGGCAACCAGTACATATTTACCTTGTTGTTGTTGTTATTGCTGTTGAGTATGACTCAGAATGACCTTATGAACAACGGATCTAAAACGCAATCCTATTCCTATGCCATTTTCACACTTCTGACACACTAGGGCCCATTGCAGCAGTCACCATGTCAATCCATGTGGTTGAGGGTCTTCCTCTCCTTTTGCTGACCCTTCCAATTGTGATGTCCTTCTCCAAGGAATAGCTCCTCCTAGCAACTGAACTATGTGAGGCAAAACCTTATCATCTTTGCCTCCAAAGAGCGCTATGGCTGCTCTCTGTCCAAGACATTTTTTTTTGTTCTTTTGGCAGTCCATGTTCAGTATCCATGATCAGAAAGATATTTATCCCCAGCTAGTTCCTCTCCAGATAATCATTATTTTTACTTTTATTAGTTTTGCAACTTAATGGAATCTGTATTTGTTGTCTGTCCTGAGAATAATGTTTTTATTATATGTGATTAATGTGTATTGACAGTTTGTTCCTTTTTTGCTACATTTTATTCCATTATTCAGGAGCAGGGAGTAAGGGTGGGAGGTGTGGGGTAGGGGATGGTATCTCATTCATTCTGGTCTGGGCAGGGATCTCACTTGTTCAGATATGGGCAGATTTGGGGCCTTGGATGCTAATGAATGAACACTAGATGAGCTGTGGAAGGATGTAAAAAATATCATCCATGAAGAATGCAAAAGGCCCTACAAACACAGAGGAGGAAGAAAAGACCAAGGTGGATGTTAGAGAGACTCTGAACATTGAACTAGAATGCTGAGAAGCTGAAGCAAAGGAAAGAAATCAGGAAGTTAAGGAGCTGAACAGAACATTTTGAATGGCAACTTGGGAAGACAAAGAAAAGTACTATAATGAAATATGTGAAGAACTGGAGTCAGAAAATCAAAAGGGACTAACTTGCTTGGCATTTCTTAAACTGAAGGATCTTAAGAACAAATTCAAGTTAAGCCTTGAGTTGGAATACTTAAAGATGCTGTGAGCAGAATATTGAATGGTTCAGGAAGCATCAAAAGAAAGTGGAAGAAGTACATAGTCACTGAACCAAAAAGAATTGGCTGACACAGAAGAATTTAATGAAACAACATAAGATCAAGAGGCAGTGGTGAAGGAGGAGGCTGCTCTAAGGGAATTGACAGAAAAGTCCAGGAATTTATGGAATGCTGATTGACATATTTTAACACTCAAATGCAGCCCTGGACGTGCTCACCAAGTTGTGCCAAGAAATCTGGAGCACAGCTACCTGGCCAAAGAGACTGGAAGAGATCCATATTTATTTCTATTTAAAAAAAAAAACAACAACAAAAAACCCAAAACGGCGATCCAACAGAGTGCGGAAATTATCAAACAGTGTCACTGATACTATGTGCAAGCAAAATCTTAATGAAGATTATCCAAAAATGACTGGAACAATACACTGGCAGAGAACTACCATAAATACAAACTGGGTTTAGAAGAAGCTGTGGTCCTACAGACATCATAGCCAATGCCAGATGGATCTTGATTGAAAGCAGACAATGTCTAAGTGACTATCTGTGTTTTATTGACTATGTAAAGGTATTTGACTATGTGGATAAACAACAAATTGTGGGTAACATTGAGAAGAATAGAAATCCCGGAACACCTGATTGTTCATGTGAAACCTGTACTTGGACCAGGAAGTAGTTCTCTGAACAGAGCAAGGAAACACTGCATGGTTCAAAATCAGAAAAGGAGTGTGTCAGCAATGCATCCTGTCTCTCTCTATACCTTTTCAATCAGATAGTACAACTTTGCTTGTTGAAACTGAGGAGGACCTGAAGCATTTTGCTGCAGAAGCTCAAAGACTGCAGTCTTCAATAAGGATTGAAGCTCAACATCTAGAAAACAAAGATTCTCGTGACTGGGCCAATTGGCAGCACCCTGATAGATGAAGAAGAGATTGAAGTTAACAATTTCAGGTTGCTTGGGTCCACAATTAACACTCTTGGCAACAGCAGTCAGGAAGTCAAAAGAGGAATTTCATTAGGAAAATCTATTGTCAGGGACCTCTCCTCTCCAGAGTGTTAAAAAGCAATGATACCATTCTAGAAACTAAGATGCACCTGATCCAGACCATGGGCTTCGCCATGGTTACTTGATCTGGACAATGATTAAGATGACAGAAGAAGAATTGATGCCTTTGAGTTGTGCTGGAGAAGAGTATTGAACATTCCATTGACTGCTAAGAGAATAAACAAGTTCATCCTAGAGAGAGTGAAGCCAAGTTACTCATTGGAGATAAGGATTTTGAAGCTCCATCTCACATACTTTGGTCATGTGGCCAGGAGGGACCAGTCCCTGGAGAAGGACATCATACTTGGAAGGGTAGAGGGACAGCACAGCAGAGGAAGACCTTGGATGAGATGGATTGAAACAGTGACTGGTAAAATAGGGGCAAGTGTGTTGGAGACAGTGAGATTGGCTCAGGATTGGGTAGAGATCAGAACTATTTTGCATAGGGTAGCTATGAGTCGCAGATAACACATAACAACAACAACAACAACAACATTATTCCATTATTGTATTTGGGGGAAGGATGGGCATTCCTCTCTGAAATTTACTGCTTCTGAAAACCTTCTGGAGAGTCAGTATGGATTGGTTCTGATGAATTTATGCACACAACAACAACATTCCATTATGTGACTGTTTTGTAGTATGCTTATCACTTCTGATGGGCATTGGTCTGTTCTGGTTATGGCTATTATGAACATAGCTGTTTTGAGAATTCTTACCTAACTTATTTTATGAACACAAGCATTCATTTCTTATTTATGCGTGGAATTTACTGGATCAAAGTATAAATGTATGTTTAACTTCATTAAGGACTCTGGCAGCTTTTTCAGTCATTTTACTAATTTTCAATCTCCCATCAACAAAGTTTGAGAGTTCCAGTTATTCCATATCCTTATCAACACTTGGCATATTATAATCTTTATATTTTTTAGGTATTTGGTGAATCATGGTCCATAAGGTTTTTTTAATTACAAAAGTCGTCTAGATGTATTTTCACTATAGAATATATTTACACTTAGATATATATAGCATGCTAGTTTTTTTTTTAAAATTGAGATTTTATTGTTAGTTTATAAAGAACTTGTATTTCCATTCATACATTGTTGCGCATTTTCCTCCCTGATCCCCAAGCCCCTAGTTCATTTTTTTCTTTGGAAAAAAAGTTCTTTCATTGTTGTACAGCCCCCCACCCCAAGACCACCTTACTATTCACCTCTTATTCTGGGCTCTTGTCATGCCAATAATACTTAATCATATAATCATATATTCCTTTTATACAGTTCTCGCTTGTCTGTTTTATAATGCTGTATACATTATTTATCCCCTTTTCTTAGTTTCTCCCGAACCCTGATGTCAGTCCTACAGTATTTGTCTTTTTGTGACTGAGATATTTCACTCAGCATAATGTTCTCTAGGGTCACCCATTTTTGTATAATATGTCATGAGTTCTTTGTTTTTCAGTGCTGTATAATATTCCATTGTGTGAATATACCACAGCTTCTCCATCCATTCATATGATGATGGGAAATTGGCTTGTTTCCAACTCTTTGCTATTGTGAACAAAGCAGCAATAAACATGGGTGTGCATATATCTGCTTGGATGGCAGTTCTGGTTTCTTTAGAGTATATTCCCAGTAGTGGAATTGCTGGGTCAAATGGTATTTCTATTTGCAACTTTTTGAGAAAGCAACATACTGCCTTCCATAGTGGTTGCACCATTTTACACTGCCACCAACAGTAAATAAGGGTTCCAGTTTCTCCACAACCTCGACAGCATTTGTTGTTTGCCGCTCTGTTAAATTTTGTCATTATGATTGGGGTGAGATGATATCTCATAGATGTTTTGAGTGCTAGGTTTTAAACTTAGCAGAATTGGGTATTTTCCAAGTGAGTACATAGAAACATTTATAGAAGATGGAGAACGGTTAAAGAAACTATTAAATACTGTGCAGCAGTTTATATATAGACCACTTTGCCTTCAAGATGGCATTGAGTCCGAACCCATTCATAATTGACCCTGTGTTGGGATTCTGAGACTATAAATCACCTGGAAGGCATTGCTCATCTTTCTCCCATGAAATCATTGGTGGATTCAGTTTGTCAGAAAGGTATGCTCCCTACATGTGTGTATATTTAGATTGTTTCCAAGTGTTTGACGTTTTCACAGTACTGTGCCAGCAAATCTGTATGTACATCTTTTCTCTCTCTCTTGCTCTCTCTTGCTCTCTCTCGCTCTCTCTCTCTCATTCCCTCATTCTTTCTTTAGTGTGGATTTTTGACTCTCAGATGAACATTGCAGAAGTGCTAATTCTGGATTTCTAATCTGGCACCAATTAAAATAGTATAAAGTACTCTTGGTGCTTCAGTTTCTGCCTTTTCTTTTCTCTGTAGAAACTATACAGGTGTTTTCTCTTTTTTTCCTTAGAGGAGGTAGATTGAGAAAATAGAAACACCACATATTTCTTGCACCATGAGGCAGAAATAATTAGAGGATTGAAGCAAACCATAACAGGAACATGTTGATTTTTTCTCTATTGTAATCTGACAACTTCCTGCAAGCCAAAACAAAGCTGCTGGGTATAATTTTACCCCTGCCAACAAGTTGTACTTCTCAATGACAATAAAAAGGAGAAAAATATACTCATGATTTACAGTTAATTCTGAGGTGTAATATTTAAAAGAAATTCTAATTTAAAATTCTAAATAATAAATAAATTTAAAAATAAATTCTAAATAAATCCTCCCCCCACTAAGATAATTTAAAAATGTCTTTATATAGTCAATAAGACACAAATAGATATTTTGGGATTTTCTACTTTCTGCCAGGATCCATTTGACATCAGCAATGATATCCTTGGTGTCATGACCTCTCCTAAACCAAGCTTGAATTTCTGGCAGATCCCTGTCAGTATACTGTTCTAGCCATTTTTTATGATTGTCCACAATATTTTGCTTGCATGTGATATTAATAATATTGTTCACCAATGTCCACATTCTGTAGGATTATCTTTCTTCGGTATGCGAACAAATATGGATCTCTTCCAGTCAGTTGGCCTTTACTTATTTCCTAGCACAGACCAGTGAGTTTGTCCAGGTTTATATCTGCTGTTTGGAACATGTTAGTTGGTATTCTATCAATTCCTGCTGCCTTGTTTTTTACCAGTATCTGTAGGGCAGATTGAACCTCTTCCTTCAGTGCTATTAGCTCTTGATCATTTATTACTTCCTGAAATATTTCAGTGTCAACAAATTCTTTTTGGTACAGTGACTGTGTGTATTCTCTCCATCTTCCTTTGATGCTTCCTGTATCATTCAAAATTTTGCCCACATCATCTTTCAGTATTTCAACTTGAGACTTGAATTTGGTTTTCAAAGTTGAGACTGTATCATTTGAGAAGCTGAACTCTATGAAGAAAAATATAGCATCAGGATAGGAGGGAGACTCTTAAAGAACTTGGATTTTACAGATGATACAGCCTTGGTTGCTGAAAGTGAGGAGAACATGAAACACTTGTTGCAGAAGATCAAAGCCTATAGCCTTCAATATGGATTACACCCAACATCAAGAATACAAAAATCCTCATCACGGGGCTGATAGACAACATTATGAGGATGAAGAAAAGATGTCATTGATTTCATCTGACTTATATTCACAGTTAACACTCTTTGCAGTCAAGAAATCAAAAGAGGTATTGCATTGGGAAAGTCTGCTGTCAGGGACCTTTCCAGAGTACTATAGAACAATGGTGTAAATTTAAAGGCTAAGGTGCTCCTGATTCAGGCTATGATCTTTTCAATCACTTGCTATGATTTTTGAGAACTAGACAGTGAATAAAGAGGACAGAAGAAGAATGTATGTCTTTGAGTAGTGATGTTGGAGAAGAGTACTGAATATTCCACCGACTGCCAAAAGAACTGGTATTTTTAGAGAAGGTGCAACCAGACTGCTCCTTAAAAGGAAGGATGGCAAAGCTTTGTCTCATACTTTGGATATGTTACCAGGAGGAGCTATTCCTTGCAAAGGACATGCTTGGAAAGTTGGAGGGTCAACGAAAGAGGAGAAGACCTTCATTGAGGTGGATTGACATATTGACTGCAGCAATGGGCTCAAGTATGACAGTGATGATGAAGATGTTATAGGATAGTACAAGATTCAGTTATACATAAGGTCCTGATGAGTCACACTCAGTTCGAAGTCATATAACTACAACAACATGTTACTTTATTTTACTGAGATCTTTAAGAGTGACTGCAGCAACCCTAATGATAAGATATTTTTAATGTAACTGTGATAAGAAATTGTGAATGGTTACTTTTGTCTCTAATAGAGCTGCCCATGATGTAAAGTGGATAAGAAGCCAGATTATATCTTCTGCAAAGTCGCAGTTTATAACATAAAGTACTAGTTAAGACACTTGACTATACTCTAGAACAAAATGTGATTTTCTACTACTTCCAAGGTTGAAATTGTTTTGATTAGAAAAATTATAAGCATGACAAGCTAGTAGATAAAGATCATTACCAGAAAGGAGATCTTACTGTTAGTTCCCTCATGTAAATCATGGGATGATACAAACAAATCTTTATTCCCATTTCTTCTGCTTATACACATTAAAACAAATACAAGCTCCCTGGGAGTTTCTCCTCTCCTTGGCTTCCACTCCTCTTCTCTCTCAGTATCCCAGTGAACTTTTTCTGTCCTTCACCTTTAATGTATATCAAATTCCCTAGAATGAAGTTATAATTTTTTTTTACTCTCTCTGAAGTAGAATTATTTCTTTCCAACACAGCTTTGATTCTTCATCCTGAGGTACAGTGACTGATCTTCTAAGGTTTTACCACCTTCAGAGTGAAACATCTATAAAATAAAGCCTTTTCCCCCCCCTAGTAACTGATGATTTATTGGTTCTTCTTAACTAAAAAGATGCTAGGTATTATTGATAATTTTAAGAGAGGATGAGACTGAAATATCAACCTGCTTCAGAATTTGTTTTAATCAACTAATAGGTTGGTTTCCAAAGTTTGCTTATAGCATAGAAATAGTGTTTTATGAGAAAAAGTGTCTTGCTTTTTGGGCTATATTTTAGGCCATTACAGTGAAAAGTTAAATATACCTGAGAAAAAGAGAATTATAGACATGTTCGATGGCAAACATGTTCCAATTTGGAATTCCAGGAAGATAATTTTCTTCTGAAGCCTGGACATCTCTCCAGTTTTGTTTACTTCTTCCTTGTTAGTCAGTGGGAACCCACTGATTATCTCTGTGTTCTCTAACTTCAAACTCAAACAGTAGTACTTGAGAATAGAGAATGACTCTGGAAGGATGAGGATAGGTGCCTGAGTAGGAACAATTGGGGATGCTGTGGAATAGTGAAGAGGTGACCTACCCACCAGAATGAGAGTAGGAGTTGTTGTTAAGTGCCGTCGAATCACAGGCGACTCATAGTGACCCTATGAAGGAGAGTCCTCAATGCTTGTGTATCTTTCATCCTCTCTCTAGGTTCATAGGGTTTCTGGAGGTAAGCTTAGAAGTGGGTGCCACTCCTGCCACCCTACACTGTCCACATTGGGTAACCAACCATTAATGCATTTGACACATCAATGTCACTGTGTTCAGCCTCACAGTAACCACAAGTTACCGCTGTATGGCAAGTGAACATACCTGGGCTATATGACCTAGAGGAGTGTTTGAACAAAAACAATGAAAGACTGAGTAGGAGTAGGGTCCTTATTTGGGATGTGTGTGAATACCAGCAGTGGAGCATTGAGGGAAGGAAAAACAATTTCCCCTCCTCATCGTTGTCCCTTTTACCTCTAGCTCCATCTTCCTGTTGAGAGTGTGACTGTTAACAGGCTTAAAGATCCATTGATTAAACTAACAAAAGCATTTGCAATTGTTAGGAAAAAAGGACATATTTTTATTTCAATATACTAAGATTTTTACTTAGTAAAATAGTACTGTATCTTTTAGTAGTTGGAAAAATCTGAGTCATAAGATAATATTTTTCCTCCAGATAAGCAAAAGAATTGTCTCGTAAACGGAAAAAGTCAGAGAATTTGGGGGAATGGCAGAAACTTTCATCAGTTTATACAACCTAGTAGTCTTGGGTGCATCTTCCTAGTCTGAATCTTTTTTGGTGACTTTAGTTGTATTATTTTGTCTCAAGACTGTTATCACCAAATCATGTCTTCTCTGTTATGCTTAATCTCAGTTCCCTTGTTTTCTGTGTTTTTTCTATTTTTTCTAAATTGACTTGCTAGAATACTTAATCACTAGGAAAGACCTACAAAGTGAGGACATGATTTGAGTGAAAGTTTATAAAGCAAATTAATTTTTTGTTCACTCATTCATACACATTTTTACTTTACTATAAATTTTTTCAGCCTTCAGTATGGATTACATCTCAACATCAAGAAAGCAAACATTCTCACTGTTAGACCAATAGGCAACATCTTGATAGATGGAGAAAGGGTTGAAATTACCAAGTTTTGTTTTACTTGGATCCACAATCAGCATCCTTGGTACCAGCAGTCTGGAGATCAGGAGACACTGTATTGGGAAAATCTGTTGTCAGAGACTTTTCCAAATTACTGAGGAGCAATGATGTCACTTTAAGGTATGCCTGAATCAGGCCATGATTTTTTTTTCAGCCGTCTGCTATGCATTTGAAATTTGGACAGTGAATAAAGATGACCTAAGGAGAACTGATACCTTTAAGCTGAGGTGTTGGAGAGAAGAGTACTTAATATTCCATGAAATGCCAAAAAACAAACAGATATGTCTTGGGGAAAGTGCAGCCAGAATGCTTCTTGGAGGCAAAGATGACAAAAAGCTTCCTATCACATACTTTGGGCATGTTAGGAGAGACTGTTCCTTAGAAAGGGACATCATATTTGGAAAGGTAGAGGGTAGGCAAAAGAGTGGAAGAACCTTAAGAAAATGGATTGACGCAGTGACTGCAGCAATGAGCCGATGAATATGGCACAGGATAGGACTGGGTTCAGATCTGTTGTTTATGGAGTTGTCATGAGTAGTACTTGACTTGGTGGCACCTAAAAGAACATTAATTTCAATACAATGTAATCACATTTCCCTCACTCCTTCCTTTTAATATTCCATTAATCCTTCTATGTCTCTCTCTATTTTCTCTTGTTTAGTGATATTGTGTATTATATTTCCCTTCACCAAAAGATCTTTGCTAGAGCTGTTTCTCTTTTAAATATGTGATTTAAAATAATGGTATATTATTTTTAGTGTAGAATACTGTAGATACTTATTAGGCTGCCTCCTAACTTACTTGTTCATAGCCCATCCATCCCCTTACCTTTAACTCTGTTTTCTGCCACCATGTTGAAAATCTTTTATTCTATCCAACTGAAAGGCAATCTTTTACCTCCAGGCTTTTGCACACAGTGTTCTCTATATCTGGGCCTTTCATTCCTTCATGCTACCAATATCTTCTCCCTCCTCTTCTGACACATACACTTGGCCTATTAATTTGAGGTTTCAGATTAAGCATTGGTTTTCTGGCACACCTACTTTCCCTTCTAGGTTATATATTTTGACCATGGGCCTGTGAACCCATTCTTTCCTTATTATAATTTGCATTATGATCTATTCTGTTAGTTGCCATCAAGTCAATTACAACTCATGTTGACCCCACATGGACAAAATAGAGTCCTTTCATAGGATCTTCAAGTCTGAAACCTTTCATATGCAGATCATCAGGCCTATTTTCTAAGACACCTATGAGACCATTTGAACGACAAAGTTTTAGGTAATCTAGTGAGTGCTTGACTAGTTGTACCACCCAAGGAGTCCTATAACTTAACTCTGATTGTAATATCTTAATTCTTTGATAGACCATAAACTCTGAATTAGTTCTATTTTGTTACATTTTTAACATATTATGAGTAAATATGTGTTGAAGAAGAAATGCATTAATTTCAGAATAGAAAATATTATGGAATACTTCTGAATTCATTCTATGAAGCAAACATAACCCAGATACCGAGGCCAGGCAGACACACTGAAATAGGAAATTATAGGCTAATATTCCTCATGAATATAGATGTAAAAATTCCCAATAAACTTCAATTAGAATCCAACATCATGTTTTAAAAAAATAATTTATCATGATCAAGTGGGATTCATACTAATTATGTAAAGGTGGTTCAGCATTAGAAAAATAATCAGTATAATCTACTGTAGAAATAAAATTAAGGAAATAACTAGTGATCATAAATTGATGTAGAAAAGGCTTATGACAAAATTCAACATTTTTTTCTGATAAAATGCTCAACGAAATAGGAATAGAAGGGGTATTTTTCCACATAATTTAAAAATATATATGCAAAACCAATGGCCCACCTAACAGCCAGTCACAAGAATTCTTTATATATTCTGTATGAATTGCAAATTTTTCCAGTCTATGAGTTAGTTGTCTTTTATATTAATTGTATCCTTTGAAATACGAGAATCTTTAATATTAATGATATCCAATTTGTTTTGTTTTTGTTGTTGCTTGTGTTTTAGTGTTATATCTAAAAAATCACCCCAATATTAAACCTACTGTTAACTGAGTTGATTCTGACTCATGGCAACACTCTTACCAGGTTTCTGAGGCTATAAATCTTTATGGGAGGAGACTGCCTCATTTTTTTCCTGCATGTCCCTATATTATAATGTTCACTCTTATTAATTGCAATTCACTTCTCTTGGACACATTTTTCTTTTCCACATGAGTTCCTTCACTTGGCTGCATTGTCATTTTCATTGATGATGTATCTTCTAATTAATTTCTCTTTTTTGAGTGCCTGCCCTTTTTGTTCATGATTCTGCAGTTCAATCCTACTTTTTGTTTCAGCTCTATTTACTGGTATTTCTTTCTAGTTTTTATTGGCCTGTGACCTTCTGTGATTGGTTTGTAATATTTATTAAATTGATAGTCCGTCCTCTGCCATCATGATAATTAATATTGAAATGTTTGTTTAAAATGGCTTATAAAATAGTTTATTTCTTGTGGTTAATATATAGTCCAGTTTTCTAACTTCATAGCAAGATCTTGAATCATCAGTGTTGCATATAGTTTTATAGGTGTATATAAAGAGAAAACAATACCTGTTTATTAGCCCTTCAGAATTTTTCCTTCCCCCCTCTTTAGTTTCTTTTACATTGATCAACTTTCCTTTAAATTTAGATAGTGAAGATTTCCTGTTGGAAGGTTTGCGAAATGAAAACCTCAGTGCTGGTGCAAGAGACCACAGAGACCACATCCTACGGGGCTTTCAGCAAATCAAAGCCAAGTTTGTATAAATTTATGCCATTATTTTTCATATGTTTTAAAACAATTTGTAACCAATAGTGTATAATCAGATTAATAGCTGACCCTCCAGAAAGTTTTCCAAGATTGCCAATCACAAGAAAAGAGATTGCCCATCTTTCTCCAGTGGAGTGACTGATGGATTTGAACTGCCAGACGGCAAAGGAGTGCTGTCTTGGGTTAGCAACCAACCGCCTAGGATTGTACTATTGGTACTCCTAATGTATAATTAGTAATGTGTAAATTAACAAGGTGAGACTTATATATTATGGTTTTTTATATTTGGTATTATAGAAGCTTAAATTTACTAAGTGGAGGCAGCCATAGTGTAATAAAAATAGAAATATTTTAATAAAGATCCTAAAATAATAATTTTATTTTTATTTTGGCATTTATTGAATACTTTTGTATTTAACTGAAAAATTATGAAAGCTAAACATTTATATTTGTTAAGTTTACTAAAGAGAAGGTATTAGTAGTATGAGAGAATTGATTTTTGTTAGGCTTTTTGTTTTGTTTTTATTTCCACATCTTCCCTGTTTTGTTCGGTGCTGCTGAGTTGGCTCCCACTCAGTCACCCTGTGCATAACAAAATGAAACCCTGCCCTATCCTTCTCTTAAACTTATCTAGTTTAGCCCATGAATACTTTATTCTCAAACTGAGCAAGGATATCATGAAGGGTTTTTTATTGATTGTTTCTATTTTTAAATAAGAAGCCTGCTTTAATTGGATATTTAGACTGTGAACATCTGATAGGTAGGTACATACATGCTTATGGGGGAAATAGAACCAAAAATCTTACTTGATGATATATTTTTCCCATCTTAATATTTTTTATTGATTTGCATACAATAATTTTTTACATTGTGTTTTATTCATGTACACTGTTTGTTTTTTGTTCACCCCTTTCTATGACCTCCAAACTCCGCGAGGCTGTGACTTCCTTCCATCTTTTCAGTCTTCTTACCCTTTCTCCTTCCCTTTTTGGATATCCATAGACATCATAATGGTTATCCTTCTGTTTTTACAATAATAGTCTTACACAGTATTTATTCTTATGCACCCGAGTTTGTTCACTTAGAGGCTCTCTAGCCTCTTCCACGTTAAATAGTATTTTCAAAATTGTTGCTCCTAAGTGCTGCGTAGTATTCCATTGTATGAATGTGCTGTGATACCTCAATCTAGTCATTTATCCTTCTCATAGTCAGCCACAGTTTGCTGTGGTCAACACAGTCAAATGCCTTTGCATAATCAATGAAACACAGATAGACATTCCTCTGGTACTTCCTGCTTTCAGCCAAGATCCATCTAACATTAGCTACAGTATCCCTAGTACCACGACCCTGTCTAAACCCAGCCTGCACTTCTGGCAATTGTCTCTTGATGTGTTGTTCCAATCACTTTTTTTTAAGTGTAATTTCCATTTTATTTTCAGACGAGTTTTTTCTTCAGCCTTTTAAGGAATCAAATCCTTACATAGGCTTTGGTGGTGGTCGTGGGGCAGCACCTGCAGGTCTAAATCTAGGTGGAGGTGTCCGGTCCTTTCGGGCTTCACGAGAACGGTTCCTCACCACCTTGCTGTGAATGGCACAACTCACACAGTAGTGCAGTTTCACATAGAGCTTTGGAAGCACATAGGCGTCGAAAACACTCGCTTCGGAAATGTCCCTGACAGCAGCTGCCTCTACTATATTTCGGATTACGAACTTCTTAATTGCCTTGTCTTTGGGCACGCACCGGGCCCAGTTAGTGCAGCGAATAGGCTGCACGTGGCCGCGGCCCTTTTTGGCACGGCCGTTGTTTCTCCTTTTCTTCGTCATGTTGGAAGCGAGGATCCGAGCTGTTCCAATCATTATTTTATAATCTTCAGCAGAATCTTGCTTGCATGTGGTATCAATGATACTGTTCAATAATTTCCACACTCTGTTGGATCACCTTTCTTTAGAACAAATACAGATCTCTTCCAGTCAGTTGGCCAAGTGGTTGTCCTCCAGATTTCTTGACACAACTTTGTGAGCATATCTAGGGCAGCATCTGTTAGTTGAAATATGTCAATTGGTATACCATCTATTCCTGGGGCCTTATTTTTTGCCAATTCCTTCAAAGCAGCTTAAACGTCTTCCTTCATCACCATAGGCTCTTGCTTGTATGTTGTTTCATGAAATTCTTCTGTGTCTGCCAATTCCTTTAGGTACAATGACTCTGTATACTCTTTCCATCTTCTTTAATACTTCCTAGATAATTTAATATTCTTCTCAGAACATCCTTACATATACTCTGAGAAGAATGGGAATCCCAGAACACTTGATTGTGCTAATGTGAAACGTATGCTTGATCCAGGAGGCAGTCGTCAGAATAGAGCAAGGAAACTGCATGGTTCAAAATTGGGAAGGGATGTGCCAGGGTTGTGTCCTATCTCCGTACCTTTTCAACCTATATGCAGAACAGATTATTGGGCAGGCTGGGCTGTATGAGGAGAAGTGTGGCATTAGGATTGGAGGAGGATTTATCAACAATATGCATTACGCAGATGACACAACCCTGCTTGCTGAAACTGAGGAGGACCTGAAGCATTTGCTGCAGAAGGTCAAGGACTGTAGCCTTCAATGTGGATTGAGGATCAATATCAAGAAGACAAAGAGTCTCAACACTGGGCCAATTGGCAGCATCAGGATGGATGGTGAAGAGATTGAAATTGCTAACAGCTTTAGTTTGTTTGGCTCTGCAGTCAACACTCTTGGCACCAGTAGCCATGAAATTAAAAGATGTATTGCGATGGGGAAGTCTGCTGTTAGGGATCTCTCCAAAGCACTGAAGAGCAATGGTGTCACTCTGGAGACTAAGGTGTGCCTGATACAGGCCATGGTTTTTGCAATCACTTGCTACATGTCAGAGAGCTGGACAATGACTAGGGAGGACAGAGGGAGAATTGATGCCTTTGAGCTGTGGTGCTGGAGAAGAGTATTGAGTGTACCATGAACTGCTAGGAAAACGAACAGATCATCCTAGAGTGGGTTAAACCATATTGCTCCTTGGAGGCAAGGATTCTGAAGCTTTGTCTGACATACTTTGGACATGTTGCAAGGTGGGACCAGTCTCCAGAGAGGGAATGTCCTACTTGGGAGGGTGGAGGGGACAGTGCAGGAGAGGAAGACCCTCTATGAGGTGGATTGATTCAGTGACTGGGGTAATTGGGGTAGGTGTGTCTGAGAAGTGAGGTTGGCACAGGATAGAGCAGGGTTTAGGGCTGTTGTACATAAGGTCGCTATGAGTTGCAGGTGACTTGATGGCACATAACAACAACAACAAGAACAGTAATTTATTAATGGATATTTGGGCTGTTTCCATGTACTTGCTATTGTGAATAATGCTGCTGTGTATGAATCTTCATTTGTGTCTCAGTTCTGTTTTCCTTGAAGTATATTCCTAGCAGTGGAATAGCTAGGTCATATGGAATCTCTATGTTCAGCTTTTTGAGGAAACACCAAACTGCCTTCCAGAGTGACTGAACCATTTTACTATCCTACCAACAGTGTATGAGAGTGCCAGTCTCTCCACATTCTCTCCAACATTTATTGCTTGTTGTCCTGTTAAACTTTGCCACTGTAATTGGAATGAAATGGTATCTCATTATGAGTTTAATTTGCATCTCTCATACTGCCAGTGGTATTGAGCATTTCTTCATGTGTCTGTTGGCAATCCAAATGCCTTCCTCTGTGAAAGGTCTTTCCATACTTTTTGCCCATTTTATAATTGTGTTACCAGTCTTTTTCTTGTGCAGACCCTGTTGTAATGTATAAATTTTGTTATGATATCTTTATCCAAAGTACAATTTTCAAATGTTTCCCTCCCCCCCGTCAGTAGGTTTTCTTTTCATCCTATTGGAAAAGTTTTTGATGCACACAGGGACTTAATCTTTAGGAGGTCCCATTCATCAATGTTACCCTCTTTTGGTTGTGCCTTTCTGGCTGTATTTGCCAGGCTTTCTATATCATAGGTTAGGCCTTCTATGTTTCATCCTGTTTTGTCTCTTATGATCAGATATTTTGCATTCACCTCTTGTTTGAAATTTTATAGTAATTTTAGAAATGTTATAGAATTTTAGTAATAAAATAGTGTCACATTAGCTGTTTATAGCCTTACAGCAGTGTGGTTTAGAATGTTTGAACTGACAACTTTTAGGAAAGGGAGAGCTTTTGTAGGGTTATGACTAGAATTTAATTTGCATGGCTGACTGTGCTTAATGCTTGGAATTTTATCCTTTGGAAGGACATAGCCAGAACTTAGTCCCTCTAGGTATGTGAGAGAACCTCCAGAGATGTCCTGCTGGATCTTAATCGATATTTCCTGCTGGCTAATTAAGCTTTACTTTTACTCAGCAACTGGGGACTATATAATTATCAGCCGGGTTGCCCTGAATAATTGAAACAAACAGAGTGCAGACAGAGACTTTTTTTTGCAAAAATAGGAATGTCTAATTTTTTTTTTTGTGGACTGGAATGGTACTTAAAACATACTCCATGACATATTACTTTATTATTGTAAGTTTAGGTTTAGTGTATATTTAAAGATTTAATTATTATAAAACTTTATTTTCATAGGCTTTGTCTTTACATGATAGGGTTATTATAAGGCTGCATTTGCAGATAAAGATAGAGTCTATTTTAGATTTTTGTTGTGAGGAGAAGGCTACCCTAAATATTATTGTGTATATGGTAATGCTATGTGGTATAATTGTTTCTGGAATAAGAAATGAAAAAATTTTACTGTATCTGTAGGGAAAATATACAACAAGAGCAAAATTAATCTTTCCTAATATTTGTACTACAGCAGTGAGAAAGGGCTAAATCTCAATTTTAAATAGAATTGCATATCACTTTTTAGATCTCTTTTTTTAAATGCATGTGCACACACACACACGAATACATTTAAAATATATTTTTGTTAGGTGGAGAGGGTTTTCCATTCTTAAAGAATTTGCTGTGTAGGTTGTTAAATAGACCTGCAGGAAATCAACAAGAACTTTAGGAAACATCTGCATTTTTAATAGAAGCTTTCTTTCATTGATTTATTGCAATAAAGATGATGAGTTGATGATTTATTTAGAGTTTTATAATTATCACTAAGCTCCCTGAGGAAATGAGGAGCCAGAAATTAGATACTGTACAAGAAAATAGAAAAATGAGACACTTGGCCATTAGTGTGACCCTTCTTTTATGGAATCATTATCTTTAGACATATTCTCTCATTGTTGAGTCAGAACTGACTCATATCTGACTGTCTAGAGGGTTTCTGAGGTTATACGTAATGAGAGACGAATTTACCCATCTTTCTCCCTTGGAGCTAGCTGCTGGTGGGTTCAAAGAAAGGTATGGCCTTTGGGTTAGCAGCACAACTTCCTATAGACTATGCCACTAGACCTCTCTTAATAATCAACACCCAGGATAGTAACCATCCTCTTTAAAATGCTGAAGAGCAAGATGTCAGTTTAAAGACTATAGTCCACCTGGTTTTTTCATAAGCCATGCTTTTTTCAGTCACTTTGTATACATCTGTAAGTTGGACAATGAATAATGAAGATGAAGAAGATAACTTTGAATTGTTGTGTTGGTGAAGTGTATTGAATAGCTCAGAGACTGCCAAAAGAACAGACAAATCTGTCTTATAACAAGTGCAACCAGGGTGCTCCTCAGACGTAAGGATGGTAAAACTTTATTTCTCAAGCTTCTTGGGCTTGTTGTCAAGAAGAGCCAGTTCTTAGAGACAGACATCATGGTAGAATGGTAGACGGTAAGTGAAAGACGGGAAGAACCTAAAGGAGATGATTTGACACAGTGACTACAAGAATGGACTTGAATGTGGCAGAGATCGTGACAGTAGAGTAGAATAGGGCAAGGTTCCAATGGGATTGCTATGAATTGTAGTTGATTCAGCACCTAACCACATCATTTCTTATAGCCCTGTTTGTAATTTGTCAACATGCACTTATAATTATCTTTTTATAATTAGCTGTTTACTTCCTTTCTGTTTTGGAGAGTATTTGACCACAGAAAATTATAATTGTGTCATGGATGTCCTCCACATGCTTGTCAGTTTTTCAGTACAAGTAGTTTATATGTTTTTTGCTTTTTGAGACTTAAAACCAAAATATGGTCTTTTCTGTATTTATATACTAACTTTTTGGTGTAAAAATGTTATAAATGAAGAGTAATGTTTTCTATGTAAGACAGAATAAAACTGATGGCAATTTCTGTGATTCCAAGGAAATGAAGACCTGTTGCAAGTGTTTGATGTTCTGAGTCATGATTTTCATTCCTATTTTTCAAACTGACTTCTTATTTAAGCCTTCTTCCTAAAGACTAATGTCTTTCACATTTTGAGTCCAAGTTCTCATTCAGCTTTTAAGAGAATGAATGGGAAGGATGAAAGCCAGGCAAAGCTCCTCCTGCTTTATTATGATGGTCACTGCAAGATTAGTACCAGATGTTAGACACCTGGAATGAGGCATGATCTACATTCAGAAGCTTGATGAAATTCTTATGCATTTGGAAGAACAGTAGAGCATTTTTTAAAATGTTTGATTCAGTGGAAACCATCTGACAGCAAGAATACATTGAGAGTGAGAGGAGGGGTAAAGAATATAGAATATTTTTATTACTGTAGTAGGGATAAATTATCTCTTGATGGCCCTTTTTGGAACAACTACTCATTTATTCTCTCTGTTGGAAGTGAAGGCCAGAGCCAGTGGAAACAAAGTTGGAGTACTGTTTCCTTCTGTGAAACTTAATAATGCTAAAGGAGTTCCAAGAAGAGACAGGTAGATTTATAGCATATTGAAATGGAAAGAAATAAAGAAATAACTTTATGTAACAGGGTTATAGCATAAAACCCACAAAACCCAGGGCATTTAAAGTACAGGCTGAAATAGTGTATCAAATATGTCTCATTGTGGGTGGTTAGGATATGGTCCCACAAGAAACATGATACACTAGTACAAATCTCATAAAAATAATTAAGGCTTTCTTCAGGAACTTCATGTTTTTCTGTTCAGGGTAACATTGCTTTAGCTTTAAAAGTGGGATTTAGTTTATGCCTATATAATTCTGGTGTCTTTGTTTCATATGAATAAAAACAAATTACTTTAATAAAACTCTTGGGAGCAAAAGCGTTATACTGTATGTGATCCCACAATCATATATAGGGTTAGTTGGAGGTTTTTTGCTTTTTAGTAGTTTTCCCCCTTTTTAAAAAATTATTATTAATTTTAATAAAAGTTTACAGAGATTTGGGATTTCCATTCATTCATTGTTGCACTTTTCTCCCTGCCCACCCCTCCCTCCTCAGTTCTCTCTTCTCTTTGAAAAGTAAAAGAAAAATTCTTTCATTGTCATACAATCCCTCCCTCCAAGTCCATTCCACTATGCAGCCTTCATTCTGGACTACTGTCATGACAATAATACCTAATCATATATATCCCTTTTAAACAGTTCTATCTCTCATCTGTTTCAATGCAGTATACACAATTTATCCCATCTTTCTCAGTCTCCACCCCCCCAACCCTGATGTCAGTCCAATTTTACAACAGTGGCATTATGCAATATTTGTCCTTTTGTGTCTGAGATATTTCACTCAGCATAATGTCCTCCAGGGTCACAGATTTTGTATAATGTTTCATGAGTTCCTTGTTTTTCAAAGCAGTGTGTGAATTCCATTGTGTGAATATACCAGAGCTGCTCTATCTATTCATTTGTTGATGGACACTTAGGTGGCTGCTATAGTTTCTTTGGGGTATATTCCCAGTAGTGGAATTGCTGGGTCAAATGGTATTTCTATTTGCAACTCTTTGAGAAAGCACCATACTGCCTTACAGAGTGGTTGCACCATTTTACACTCCCATCACCAGTGAACAAGGGTTCCAGTTTCTCCACAATGTTGCCAGCATTTGTTGCTTGCTGTTCTGTTAAATTTTGCTATTCTTACTAGGGTGAGATACTGTCTCATAGTTGTTTTGATTTGCATCTCTTAGAGCTAGAGCTTTTCAACATTTCTGTATGTATTTGTTTGCCATCTGAATGTCTTCTTTGGTGAAATGTCTGTTCATATCCTGTGCCTATTTTTCAATTGGTTTGTTTACCTTTATCTTGTTGTGATGCTTGAGTATTTTATAAAATCTAGATATAAGTCTCTTATGTGACATGTCATTACCAAATATTTTTTCCCAGTCTGTGGCTTCCCTTTTTACTCTGTTGGAGAAGTGTTTGGATTTGTGTAGGGAGTTGATTCTTAGAAGGTCCCATTAATCTATTTTATCCTCTCCTCGTGGATTTCTCAGGAAGCTTGGAAGACTGTTTATGTTGTCAATTAGGACTTCTAGAGTTCTTCCAAACTTTCCTTTAATGAAGTGTAGTCCTTGATTTTAGTTCTAGGTCCATGATTCACTTTGAGTTGGTTATATGGAGTGAGGTATGGATCTTGCTTGAGTTTTCTGCAGATAGGTTTCCAATTTTGCCAACATCGTTTGTTAGAAACCTGTCGTTGCCCCACTTAACTGATTTCATTTCCTTGTCAAAGATGAGTTGACCATAGGTAGATGGACTAATTTCTGGGTTCTCAATTCTATTCCATAGATCTATGTGTCTGTCCTTGTACCAGTACCACCCTGTCTTGACCACTACGGCAGTGTAGTAGGATTTAAAATCAGAGAATGAGATGCCTCCTACTTTGTTTCTCTTTTTAAGGAGTGCTTTGCTTATTCAGGGTCTCTTTCCACTCCTAATGAAACTGGAGATTGCCTTTTCCATCTCGTTGAAGAATGGGATTGGTATTTGTATTGGGATTGCACTGAACGGGTAAATTGCCTTTGGTAGTATTGTCATTTCCACAATATTGAGTCTTCCTATTCAAGAGCAGGGAATATTCTTCCATTTTTTCAGCTCTCTTTGTTTATTGTAGTAATGTTTTGTAATTTTCTTTGAATAGATCCTTTGTGCTTCTAGTTAGATTTACTCCCAAGTATTTAATACAACTTACTTTGTTGCACTTCATAAATAATACATTTTTTACATATTGAAGGTTTATGGTAATCCTGTGTCATGCAGAACTTTTAGTGGCATTTTCCAACAGCATGTGTTCACTTCATGTCTAAGTGTTACATTTTGGCAATATTTTTAATATTTAAAGCTTTTGAATTATTATTTTATCTATTATGGTCATCTGTGCTCAATGACCTTTGATGTTTCTATTGCAGTTGTTTTCAGGCACTGTGAACCTGCCATATAATAAAGTGAACTTAACTGATAAATGTATGTTCTCTGCCTGCTCTACTCTACTCTCAAACTCTTTGTTTCTTCAGGCCATTCTAATACCTGAGGCACAAGAATATTGAAATTAGGCCAATTAATAACACTACATTGACTTCTATGTGTTAAAATAAAAGGAAGAATTTATGATGCAAACTTCATTAGTGTCTTATTTTAAGAAATTGCCTCCAGCTACCTCAGCTGTCAAAAGTCACTACTCTTAATTAATTAATAGCCATGAACATTAGGACACCTTTAACATCAGAAGAAGACTGTCTACCAGCAAATAGATTATAACTTGTTGAAGACTCAAATGATGGTTAGCATTTTTTAGTAATTGAGTTTTTAAAAAATTAAGATATCTATATTGTTTTTTTAAAACATTATTGTATACTGAGATAGTTAACAGTTTTAGTTTACTTGGCTCCAAAGTCAACACTCTTGGCAACAGCAGCCAGGAAATCAAGAGACGAATTGCATTGGAAAAGTCAGCTGTGAGGGACCTCTCAAGAGTACTGAAGAGCAATGACGTCAGGCTGGAGACTAAGGTTTGCCTGGTCCGGGCTATAGTCTTCGCAGTTACGTGCTATGCGTCAGAGAGTTGGATAGTGAATAGGGATGATAGAAAGAGAACTGATGCCTTTGAGCTGTGGTGCTGGAGAAGAGTGTTGAATATATCATGGACTGCTAGGAGAACAAACAGGTTTGTCCTGGAAAAGCTGAAGCCAGAATGCTCCTTGGAGTCAAGGATTCTGAAGCTTTGTCTGACATACTTTGGGCATGTTGCAAGGAGGGACTGGTCCTTGGAGAGGGCCATCATGTTTGGCAGTGTGGACAGGTGGCGAAGGAGAGGAAGGCTTTCGATGAGATGGATTGATTCTGTGACTGGAGTGGTGGGAATGAGTGCGTTTGACATGGCTGGGTTGGCACAGGATAGAAAGGCGTTTAGAGCTCTTGTACATAGGGTCGCTATGAGTCACAAGCGACTCCATGGCACATAACAACAACAATACTTAATAGACTACTTGCCCTCCTCACTGCTATTAAGTCAGTTCTAACTCATAGCAACTTTCCATTGGGTTTCTGAGGCTGTAAATCATAATGGGAAGAGTCTGTCTTTATTCTGTAGGATTGGTAGATTTGAACTGACAATGTGGCTTTTGGGTTAGCAGCTTAATTTGCTATGGGCTGCACCAGAAGAGTTTCCTAATAGGCTATAATATAGTTTAAGCACAACTTTTATTTGTACTAGGAAACCAGAAAATTAGTGTGATTTGTTTTATTGCAACATTGCTTCATTATGGTGGTCAGGAACTGGACCTGAGATATCTCTGAGATATCATATCTCTGAGATATTCCTGTACAGGAAATATCACTATCATTAGTTACTTAGATTTGCCTTTCCCACCGCCACTCCAGAAAGAACAAGTATGATGTGAGGATGGCCGAATTTGACCTCTACTAACTTCACAAGGGAGGACTGCCCCAATCAATAGCATTCACAATGCAAAACCAATTCCCATGATATCCATCATGTTCCTTATGCTCCCTTTCCTATTTATTTTCAACAACAATCCTACTGCTCCAGTGGGTGCAAAATAGATTGCAATAGCTACATAGACTTCACAGAGCCTAATGGCAAGAAGCTGCACTGGTATCGTAAAGGTACGTGGTTCGAATCCACCAGTTGCTCCATGGGAGAAGGATGAGCAATTAACTGCCTCTGAAAACCTGCTGGAGGCTCAGCTATGGGTTGGTTTCGACTCTATGGTACACAACAACAACAACAACAACAGGTTATAACTCAGGATGGAAACATGATACAGTTTCTTAGGACAGTTTCTAGAGCATGTTTGTAAACCCTCCAGCCTCCAGCTTTGCAGTGTTACAAAGTGCTTATAGTTTTGCCAATTAGGGCATTTCCCCTTGGTCCTCCAGCAAGCTTAGATGAAGGGCCCTGGCTCTGTCTCTGTGAGGTCACAGTCTCAGACCACCTGTGTCTCATGTAGTTTCTGGTTTTCTGCTGCGGTGGCTGCTGCTCTCTTGTAGGCCTTGAACTGAATGGGGCCGGAATCTTTGGCCCCAAAGCATGTATGCACTGCATTCTCTGCTGCTGCTTTCTTGCTAGTGTAGAGATTCCCAAATTCAGCTGCTGAACTTGCTCGATTTAAACCTAATGGGATGCCCAAACTATCCAATGCCCTTGTAGATAGACTAACACATCCTATTTGCATGTTTCTGTCCAGTGATGTGCCAAAGTAAAGGGTAATGGCCTACGAAAGCCATTTTGAACATTAGTACCCACCCCCTTAAGTGTTGTTCTTGAGCTTGTATGCCAAATATATATATTTTCTTTTCTGCAGTTACTATATGGAGATTTCACTATTGTGTTAAAGATTTTGGGGAGCTACTTAGTTGGGAATGAGATGTTATTTTTATTTTCTAGTTAGTCTAAAGTGTCCTACAAGTGGGACTGATGGAATATTACCCACTGTTGATCTCTTACTTTTTAAACCCTAGAAAGGGGAGAGCATTTTAGGTATTCTCTACTAGAAAATTATCTGTCATCTTAAGGCAGCTTTGACATGTAGAACTTTTTGTTACAAATTGAATCGTGTCTTCCCAAGATATGTGGTGTCAACCTAGTTAGATTATGATTCTCAATTTTATGTCATTATACACCATTTATGATCTGGTGTAATTATCTTATTTGTTGTAAATTCTAATCTCTATTTTGTTAGTGAGGTAGTATTAGAAATAGTTATGTTAATAAGAGTAGTTATGTTAACAAGGCAAGATTAACCGTCTGAAATATTAGATTAAAATTTAAAATAATCTTTTTTGAGATATAAAAGAGATTAAATTAACAAGTAGGGATCAGAGGGCCCTAGTTGTCACTTAGAAACAAGAACCAGAAACGCAATGAGAACATTGTGCTGAGGACCTCTTACATCCAGAGGAAGATTGATGCCAGACACATGGAGATCTTAAAGAAACACTAGGACCACAGATGTTGAAAGGAGACAAGGCCCTTCCCTAGGATTGATAGAGAAAGCCTGCACCTAGAGCTTGAACTCTGAATTCAGACCTGCATCCTGACCACCTAATGTGGGAATCCCTGCCACTTAAGTCATCTTATCTGTATGTTTACTTGTCATTTTTGTTTGCTCTTAGGAGTAGAAGTAATTTATCTGTCGGTTTTTTTATTTAGGAAGTGTCTTTCCATGTTGCTGCTCTTAATAGCTTAAAAATGCATATGCTTGCTTGTTTATCATCTGCTCTTTTGGATACAGCACTTACCTGTCAGATGCTGTACTGAAGCGGAGCTCCAGATTAAGGGAGACTAGGAAGAAGGTTGGCCATTCACTTCTGAAATAACAGGCCTTTGAAAACCCTGTGAACAATAGAGTACACTTAGATATATAGTACTGGAGGGTAAGCCTTCATATTGGGAGACAACAAAAATGAGGAGAAATATTTTCAAACATCCACTGATAATTGGAATATATAAAAATTGGACATTGTTAAGAAAGAAATGGAATGCAAAATATTGATATACTAGGCATTGCCAAGCTGAGTTGTATTGGCATAGGCCACTTTGAATAAGACAGTTATATAGGGTTGCTATGAGTAGTCTATGACTCGATGGCACTTAACAACAATAACAACAACAACATGCCATGAGTGAAAAGATGAGGAAAAGTAGAATTGTGTTAATAGTAAAAAAGAATATTTCTAGATCTATCATGAAGTACAATGTTATGAGTGATGGGATACTCTCCATACAATGAAGACCTGTTAAAACTATCATTCATGTGCACCAACAACTAAAACCAAAAGGAGGAAAAAGAAGAGTTCTACCAACTTTTGCACTCTGAAATACATTGAACCAAAATTTAACAATAATTGATGACTGGAATGCAAAAGTTGGGAACAAGGAAGTAGGAAAATAATGGCTTCATGGCAAAAAATGAGGCTGGAGATAGAATGTTAAAACTTTGTATAATCAGTGATTTATTAACTGCAGTTGTTGTTGTTGTTGCAATTATCTTTTATAAAAAACACACACTGTGACTATACACATAGACCTCACTTGATGGACTACACAGGAATCAGACTGATTACATCTGTGGGAAATATCGCTGGCGAAGCTCAATAGCAGCTGTGAAAACAAGGTGAAGGGCTGACTGTGGAAGTACTTATGTGCAAATTAAAAAAGACAGATAACACAATTACAAAATGGGTGAAAGAGTTGCAAAGACTTTACAGAGGAAGACATTCAGGTGGCCAACAGACACATGAAGAAATGTTTAATATCACTGACAAAAAGAGAGAGGCACAATAAAGATACCATCTCTACCCAGTAGCAGTAGCAGAGGTTAGTAGGGCAGCAAGCAATAAATGTTTGCAACAATTTGGAGAGGTGGGAATTCTCATACACTGTTGATGGGATTATAAAATGGTGCAACTACTCTGGAAGACAGTTTGGCCTTTCCTCAAAAAAGTTGAATGTAGAAACTCGATGTGACCCAGCTATTCCGTTACTAGGAATATACCTCAAGGAATTTAGAAGTGAGACACAAATGGAGATTTTTACACCAATCTTCATTGCAGCGTTATTCACCATTGCAAGAACATGAAACAGCCCAAATGTCCCACCACAACCAAATGAGAAATTGTGGTACATGCACACAATGGAATGCAGCACTCAGGAGCAATGATTTTTTTTTTTTTAAAACAACTACATAACTTAGGAGAGGGTGGAGGGCATTATGTTGAGTGAACAAATGCTGTCTCATAAGGATAAATGCTGCGTAAGACCATTATTGTAAAAATAGAAGAGTAATAAAACATACATGGAAACTTAAGGTGGGAGGAGGGCTGAGGATGGGTAGGGGCAAAACCACAGGGTAATACAGTTTGGTGTGTGAAGGGAGTGGGAAGTAAATGGGAAGGATCTGTGCAGAAAGACAGGGTAATGATGATGTCAGATTGATCTTGGCTGAAAGTAGAAAGTGCCAGAAGGATGTCTGGTTTTGTTTTATTAACTATACAAAGGCATTTGACTATATGGAGTGCTATAAATTGTGGCTAGCACTGAGAAACATAGGAATTCCATAACATTTGATTGTGCTCATGCAAAACCTCAACCTAGGCCAAGATGCTGTTGTCTGAACAGAGCAAGGGAACACTGCATAAAAATCAAGAAAGGAGTAGGACAAGGATGTGTCCTTTATCCATACTACTTCAATGTATATGCGAACTGATCATTCAAGAGACTGGACTTTATGAAAACGAATGTGTTGTCAAGAGTGGAGGAATACTCATTAAAAATCTGTGTTATGTAGATGACACAGCCTTGCTTATTGAAACTGAGGAGGACATGATCCATTTGCTGCAGAAGATCAAGGATTGAAGCCTTCAATATGGATTGCATCTCAACATCAAGAAAACAAAGATTCTCACTACAGGGCCGATACAAAACATCATGTCATGTTAATGATTTCCTCTTATTCGGATCCATATTTAGCATCCTTGGCACCAGCAGTCAGGAAATCAAAAGATGAGCTTCATTGGAGAAAATCTGCTGTTGAGGACCTCTCCAGAATGTTAAAGAGCAACGATGCTAATCTAGAAACTAAGGTATGCCTGACCCAAGCCATAGTCTTTTCAGTTGCTGGCAATGCATTTGAAAGCTGGACGGTGGATACGGGTGACAGAAGAATTATTGATGCCTTTGAATTGTAGTGCTGGAGAAGAGTATTAAACATACCTTGAACCTTGAACTGTGAAGAGAATAAATAAATCTATCCTAGAGAAGGTAAAACTAAGGGACTAGTCCTTGGAGAAGGGCATCATGCTTGGAGGGGTAGAGGGTCAGAGCAGGAGAGGAAGCCTCCAGATGAAATAGATTGACACCGTGACTGTGGCAATGGAGTCAAGTGTGTCAGAGATTGTGAGGTTGGCTCAGGTTAAGAAAAGGTTCCAAGACATTGTTCATAGGGTTGCTATGAGTTATAGGCAACTTGGTGGCACATGCTAAAAAAACAAATGGAGAGAATAAATTTCTTTCTGTTAAAGCCTTTTACTTGTGGTATTTCTGTTGTACGAGGACTAAATTAGGTAACTCTGGTGGCTTATTCCCTAGGGAGGTATGCTGCTAACTTAGAAGCCATGCTTCTCTGGTAGTTCAAAACCATTAGTGGCTCCATGGGAGAAAGATGGGCAGTCTCCTTCTGTGTAATTTGCAATCTTGGAAACCCAGTGGAAAGTAATATGAGTCAGTTCCAACTTGATGGCAATGAGAGAGAGAACACTAGATAGTGAAAATATTTAGCTTTTACTTTTATCATGATAATTGTTTTATTTCCATCACTTGTGATGGACATATTATTGTGATACTGGATGCTATGCTATTGGTATTTTAAATGCTAGCAGAGAGTGACCTGTGGTGGACAGTTTTTAGTGGAACTTCCAGACTTAACAATTGGGAAGAAGGACCTAGTGATCTACTTCTGAAAAAATTGGCTGGCAAGAACATTACTAATTACTAGTGGAAACATTGTCTGTAGTAGTGATACAGTGTCAGAAGGTGAACCTGTCAGGTTGGAAGACTCTTAAAATAAGACTAATGAAGACCTGTCTCCTGAAAGTAGAACTTACCTTAATGATATGAGTTTAGTTCTTTAGACCTTCATTTTCTAATATGGCTTGACTCAAAATGCGATGAAACAGCTGAAGGCATTCATTAATAATTGGAATGTGGAATGTATGAAGTATGAATCTAGGAAAATAGGAAGTTGTCAAGAATGAAAAGGAATGCTTGAAGATTGATATCTAAGCATTAGTTAACGGAAGTGAACTGTTTTGGCCACTTTGAGTCAAATTGTCATATTGTCAACTATACGAAGAATGACAAATTAACATTACATTCATTGTCAAAAAGAACATTTTAACAGACAAATTATCAGACATTTACAATCTACTTAAAGTGATACAGAAATATAACAGATCAATCACCAAAAAAATTAACAAATTATAAATCTGCTACAGATTAGAGAGCTGCACAGTGAATAAGGATGGCAGAACTGATATCTTTGGGCTGAGATGCTGGAGAAGAGTGCTGAATATCCCAAGGACTGCCAAAAGAACAAACAAATATGGGTGCTCCCTGGAGGCAAAGTTGGCGAAGTTTCAGCTCTCATACTTGAATATGTAGCTAGTTGAGGGAAGCTATTCCTAGGAAAGGAACATCATGCTTGGAAAGATGGAGGATTAGTGAAAGTCTCCCATTAGATTAGAGGAAGTCTCCCAACCAGATAGATTGACACAGTGATGTCAGCTCTAGTATGTCAGAGATGATAAGGATAGTACAGGATAGGGCAAGTGTTAGGTTTATTTTTTTATAGGGCCACTATGAGTCATACTTGACTTACAACAACTCTAATCATTTAGTTCACTCACTCACTCACTCACTCACTGTTGTCAAGTTAGAATGAACCCCATAGCTTTAAGTTTCCAAGACTAAATTGCATGACAGGAAATTTGCCCAGAGTTTCCAAGGCTGTAAATTGCTCACAGGAAATTGTCTGTCTCCTGTAAAGCTGATAGGAGCTGATAGGTGCTGCATTTGAGTTAGTATCACAATTCTTTATAGACTAAGCCTTCATTGCTCACCATTTAGTTGCTATTATGTACCATTGAATGGGAATTAACTCATAGCTGACCCTCCAGCAGGTTTTTCAGCAGCAGTAACTTGCATGGAAGAGGTTTCCCATCTTTTTTCCTTTGAGTGGCTAGTGGTTTCAAACCACATCCCTTCAGGATGGCAGCTCAAGTTCTTACCAGGAAGTCACCAGATCTTGCCATTTAGTTAGGTTGCTGAAATTTGCTTTATCTCTGATAAAATTTTACCCATAATTAGCATTTGGATGAATTGCTGTTATCTATTCAATATGGATTTGTCTTCGATGGTCTGGGAAGGTCCTTGGTGTCAGTTTTTAAATTTATGAAACTTTTATTTTTGTCTATAAATGAAGCTTTTAATTCATGCATTGTGTAAAAAGATCATTTATATGAAATTACTGTCTTCATTTTGCTTTTTGCATTGGTCTTGATTTTAGGTCAGTTGATATGGAGCTACTTTTTTTTTTTACTCTGTCCTATATTAGTTTCTCTGCTTGTAGAAAGCAGATGAAAAATTGCCTCCCTGCATTCATCTGTTTGTGGATTTCCAGGAACTTTGTGGCTTAGTGCCTTCATGATTGTGGTTTTCTCTGATTTACATGCTTTTTCTTGCTTCTGATGAAGTTACACCCAGTATCCACTTTCTGAGATAAAGTGCAACTGGAGCACAGAGGACGAAAATGCTCTGGATTAGTGTCAGGAGCTATGTTCTTTGTTCTAGTGCTGGGTGTATAACTTCTCTTCTATGATTTCTCTAATAATTGAAGAGTCATTTAATGATAATCTTAAATTTTCTTTCCTCTTCAAAATCTTGGTAGAAATGAATTTTTTCTTTCTTTCCTTTTTTAAAACAAATGTTACAAAAATGGTAAGTTGCCATCTAAACCTTGAAAAATCTGTATTTTATTTCTTTTATGAAATCACAAAATGATTTTAATTTGGAAAAGGATTTATAAAATTTAATTTCCTTGTCATTTTTCTGTTGAAAATGAATTGGCTTTTTGTGTGTGGGCTTTTATAATCATTACATGTGACTCATTTCTTCTTCAGAAGCTGGATCTTCTCTCCCACTGTGTAGCCCCCATCTAGTCTTCCTGAAATGCAGTGCTAGTGGTGTCGGTAATGAAACATGGGCCTGCTCATTGCACTCAGGAAAGGGTTCAGAGAAGATGGGGGGCGGGGGAATCAATCCTTCTTGAGTGTTAGATATCCATATTTAACCCCTATGTATTTAAAATGTAAAGGAGGTCTCTTAGGGTTTTAGTTTTTGATTTAAAGGAGATGTCACCGCCTCTTTCACAATGGGAATATTTTACAGACCAGTTGATGACCTGTTTGGGACTATCTCAGCTTATCACCCCAGGTCTTATGTAGTTTCTTCATATTTCTTTCAAACCTCTCAGCAGTGTTTTCCATAGCTTTGATTTTTCATGCTTCAAAGGGTGCCCATCCAGGGCCAGTCTTTCAAAAGAGGGTGTGGTAACATCTAAGGGGAGAAACAACAGCTTATAAGAGAAGGAGAAACCGTTCTGCTGCATTTCTTTCTGTAGTTAGACAATGAATAGGACTTTTACAAACCAGTAATACTAAGGCTTTGCAAAGCTAGAAAAACCCAATTTGATGCTAGCACTTTATTGTTACAGAAGTCCCACTTGGAGTGATTTGGTTTTAAGTAATCTAGCTTCTAATTGTTTTCTCATAGATAAAGCATAATTTGTATAAAATACATAATAAATAAATGTTCAAATTAAGGCTCCCTTTGAGTTTGTGAGCCTTGTTAAGGTTCTCATTGATTTATAGAATATTTTATGCTTACAATCTCTAATTAGTTAACAATGTAAAATCAATCTGTGAGTGAATCTCATTTGAGATTACTTATGAATTGTACTATGCCCACAAGTTTAATTTTATAGTTTGACAGTTGAGACTTTTTACCATGTCTTCCAAATGCCTTTGCTTCTTTGTTGTTGAGAAAACTAATTCATAGAAAAATTACTTAAAGTAACAGAATGAATAAAAGGTTAAGATTGAGAATATAACATTTCTGATTGCTTATTTTATGTAGCCACATTGCTAAAGAGTTAATTGATGTCTTTCTAAAGATAATTGACTTAAAATAACTGCAAATAATAAATCTGATTCATTATATGCATGCTAAAATGTTTAAGGGCATAGTGTTGCTATGAGTTACACATAAAAACATCATAGTGATGTCAGTAATTTATATAAAAAATAAAGTGGATGGTTATATGGTTAGATAGGTTTTTAATAAAGCAAATTAAGTGAATCTAGGTGGTGGGAATCCAACGGTAATTTTTCAACTTTTCTACATGTTTGAGATTTTACAAAACAGTTTTCTGTTACAAAAATCAAGTTTGTAACTTGAATTTGACTCTGGTTTCAGAAATCCGAAGACTTCCTCAATTTGAGAACACTCTCATGTTTATAATTTTTTTAGGATGATAATTTTCTAAGAATGATCTTACTGTTTTGAATGATAGTAAACTAAAGGATAATATTTTAGTTTGTTATTTCTGACATAACAGGAAGTATCTAGCTTTCATACTTCTTTAAAACTTCTAGGCTAGCAATTATTGAAAGCTGAAATTCAATTCAAACATTCTGCCCAGGAGATCTGAGATTTTTTATTTTTTTAAAGGAAAGGCAATTTCTGACTTTTCTCATAAATTTGATAAAAGGAAAGCTAATATGAGATTGGTAGTCCAGTAGGAAATGGAACTCAATTTTACATTTTTTAAACCATTTTATGGTATTAAAAATGACAGAGGTTAGAAACAAAGCTCTTATTCTTTTATTGAACTAGAATTGAAAGTGGCAGAAAATCATTTTGGCCCTAGTGCAGTAAATGTTATCACTAAAACATGTTCAGGGGATATTAGGACAGTCTCTCAAGCACCAGAGACAAAAGTTCACAAAACAAGAACTGATTTTTCTGTCCTTATCTTGAAATTATTAGATGTACAGAAAATGAAAGTATCTTAGCTCTAAGAGGACAGGGGATAGAGTGTGTGTTGAAAATCATAATGTCTTCATTCCAGAGAGAAGTAAAATGGAGAGAATGTTGTAGAATGGGTGTTTTCACAGTGACAGCCATGGTGGAAGGAGTTCACAGGAATAGGAGAGTCAGCACCTGAAAAAAATCCCAGGACTAAGAAGTCCAGGACCAGAGAAACATTATACTTATAAGAAGGTAAAAATTCATAAGAAAGACAGTGATACTATGCACTAAAAGAAGAGATTCTTGGAGATTTTATTTAACAGAGAGATTGAACTGGAGCTGTCAGCAACTACTTCATTTTGAGAATATGCTAGGAGAGAAATTTTAAGTCCATTTGGGAAAAACCAGTCATTTTTGGGTGTACAGTGTGATTATTCTTCAGAATTTTGTATGAATGGAGCAGGTTGGTAGGCATATGTTTGCTGATCCTAAAATGATTAAAATTCAGAATAAGTAAGACTCTTGTGAAATTGAGTTTTCAGGTTACAGCCAGTGTTCTATACCACCATATGGCATAACTAGACTTAATTGCTGTTCCCAGTCTCTTATTCTTTCACTGAATATTTAGGTACCCTGCTTAGAATATTAGAGATTTCACAATGGTTTTTAATCACATGAGATAAATGTTTGACATATTCTTGAGAGCATATAGCAGCTTTGGAAAAAAACCCACCCAGAAACCTAGTGTCAATTTCTTGCCTCTCACCTTTTTATTAGAAATGGAAGATTATTAAAAGAAAAATTATTCTTAGGACTTTATAGGTCACTATTGTTATTGTTGTGTACCTTTGAGTGTAGTAAGTGTAAATGGAAGAAATAAACCAATGAATCTTTTTTGCTAGTTTTCAGCTCCTTGAAACTCAAAGCATGGTCCAGGGACTTCAGTATCACTTGGAGACTTTTTAGAAATGCAGAATTTCATCCTCCATTGAATGAGAACTATTAAATAAATCAGAATTGGAGCCCCTGGAAGGCAGGCCTAGAATTCTGCCTCCAAAGATTACAGCTTTGAAAACCCCACGGAACAGTTCTGCTCTGTACACATGGGGTCACCATAACTCAGAGTCAACAACAATAATCAGAATCTGCATTTTAGTAGGATCACAAAGTTATTTATATGTAAACAGTGAGAAGCAACACTCGAGTACATCAGATACTTTAACATTAATTTTATATGCAGTTTCTTAGAAATTCTTTAAAGGCATGGATATTATTATATAACTAGTCTAGTATGGTACAGACATATGGTAAGAGTGTAATAATGTCAGTTGTACAAATAGTGGAAAATGTTAACATTGTATTTTAGGTCCCAGACTAAACCTTATAGTAGCCAACTCTGTTTTCCCCCAGAGATAAGGATGATTTCTTTGTACTGAGTGTTGAGGGACATGAAGCCATTTCGTAAAGATGGTATTCATTTCTTTGAATGTCTTTTATAATAACATTTCTCTAACATTCTAATTGCAACTCTCTTTTAAAAAGTTACAAGACTCCTGGTCAGTTATTGGAGTTCTGTGGAAGGATGAATGCCAGTGATTCCAACCATCTTTGTTATCTGTAACCAGCCCTTGGTCAGTCATTCACCCCAATTCAGTTCCTTACTTCTTTGTCTTTACTACTCCTCATTTTTGATCATTCTAATGTTTCCTAGAAATCTTCTTATGACCAGACTCAATTATTTCCTCAACATCTCTTCTCCGTCTATTGTCTGTTTCAAACCCGAATCTTACAGGTCATCATTTTACTTCCAGTCTTGCTAAATAGAATTTTCTCATTTTCCATTAACACTATTGGCATTCTTCAAGTTCTTACTGTTAGTACTGACTCTTACTATTATATCTTGTACAGAATTTCTCTGTATGACTTTGCATTTCTCAGTTTCTCTTGTGTTTTGAGTTCAGGCTGCCCTTCAAACTATTTGAGGATTGTAGCATTGACTCACAGTTGTCCTCACTCTCTTTCAACTGCCTCTCATCTATACTCTTGCTTAAATTTCAGCTTTTCTCGTTCCATTATACCTTTTTACTTTATAAATATGCTCAAATCTTTCCTAATATAAAGAAAACGTCTATACTGTACATAGCAATTCACTCACCAGCTACTTACTGTCTGATATCTCTTCTTTTACAGACAGATTTCTTGAAGTAGAAGTCTGGATTAATAATTTCTGATTTTCCATTCCCTGAAACCTCCATAATCCCCAGTAGTCTAGTTTCTGCTCCTGTCAAGTGACTGTTAACAAAATATCAGTACTGTAGTTGATCCATAGAGAAGACAGTCTTCTGTCTTTGTCTTATTTGGGTTCTGTTTATATCATGTGACACTGCTGACCACTTCCTTTCTCACAAAAAAAAAAATTTAAAACAAGGCAAAAACTCACTCCCCTAATTCCTATGATAATAGTCTCTCTTCATTTTTATTCTTCCTTGTCTTTTTAAGACTGCTGCTTCTACCCTATCCTTTTCAGGGTTGTTTATAAGGCTCATCTATTTCTGTTATATCGTTTGTATATTTGCAAATATGATAATAACTTCACAATTTCCTCTATACATGTTGTTGCTGTTGTCTACCATCAAATCAGAACTACCCCATAGGTGACCCTCTAGTGGGTTTTTCAGAGACAGTAAACTGCCCTAGAAGAGATTGCCTATCTTTCTCCTGTGGAACAACTAGTGAATTTGAAGCATGTACTCTTGCATTGGCAGTACAATTCCTTACAACTAAGCCATGGTTGTTGCATGCCATTGAGTCGGGATCAGCCCATAGCTGACCCTCCAGCAGGTTTTCAGAGGCAGTAAATTACATGGGAGTAGATTGCCCATCCTTCTTTTGTGGAACAGTTGGATTTGAGCCACATGCCTTTGGGATTGCAACACAGCTTCTTGCCACTAGGCCATCAGAGCTCCCTAAAAGAGCAAGATAACATTAAAATTTTCTGGGTAGCTTAAAAAAAGCTTTTCCTGGGGAAAAAAAGGGGGAGCTTGGTAGATGTCGCCAGTATTTCAATTCCAGAGTAGCATTGCTGGATCTAGAACTCTGAGGAAAGTGGTGTCACTAGGGGGGTTGTAGATCAAGTAATATTGTGTGCCTCCCTAAAATTTTTGTGTAATATTACATTGATAATTTTTCTTATCCCACTGATCACAATCTTTTCTTTTGATGTGATTTTGGATTCTAATGGATAAGATTTTGGTGAGGATTTTTGTATCTGTGTTCATGAGCTATATTGGTCTTCAGGTTTTTGTTCCAGTGGTGTCTCTACCTGGTTTTGGGATCAAGATTATGCTTGCTTCATAGAATGAATCTAGGAATAATCCATTTTTTTCTGTTTTGAAATATTTTTCTCCTAACTAACTTTATTACTATTGTTAGTAATTTTAATGAAAATTTACAGAGATTTTTTATTTCCATTCATTCATTGTTAAACTTTTTCCCCTGCCTACCACTCCCCTCCAGTTCGTTCTTTTTGAAAAGTAAAAGAAAATTCTTTCATTGTTATACAATCCTTCCCCCGAAGTCAACTCTACTATGTAGCCTTCGTTCTGGACTCATGTCATGACAATAATACCTAATCATATATACCTTTTTTTAAATTAATTCATTTATTTCTTTTTCATTTCAATGAACATCTATAGAGATTTTGGAATTCCATTCATTCATTGTTGCACCCTTCA
>NW_006399827.1:10962381-11028105 GCF_000299155.1 Elephantulus edwardii
AGTATTCCATTGTGCGAATATACCACAGCTTCTCTACCTATTCGTTTGTTGATGGGCACTTAGGTTGTTTCCAACTCTTTGCTATTGTGATCAAAGCCGCGATAAACATGGGTATGCATTTATCTGCTTGGATGTCAGTTATGGTCTCTTTAGGGTATATTCCCAGTAGTGGAATTGCTGGGTCAAATGATGTATCTGTTTGCAACTTTTTGAGAATGCACCGTACCGCCTTCCACAGTGGTTGCACCATTTTACACTCCCACCAACAGTGAATAAGGGTTCCAGTTTCCCCACAACCTCGCCAACATTTGTTGCTTGCTGTTCTGTTAAATTTTGCTATTCTGACTGGGGTGAGATGATATCACATAGTTGTTTTGATTTGCATCTCTCATAGAACTAGGGATTCTGAGCATTTCTTCATGTGCTTGTTAGCTATCTGAATGCCTTCTTTGGTGAAGTGTTCATATCCTGTGCCCATTTTTCAATTCGATTATTTACCTTTATCTTGTTGTGGTGCTCAAGTATTTTATAAATTCTGGCTATAAGTTCCTATCTAATATTCATTACCAAATACTTTTTTCCAGTCTGTGGCTTCCCTTTTTACCCTGTTGTAGAACTTTTTGGATGTGCATAGGGATTTGATTCTTAGAAGGTCCCATTCATCTATTTTATCTTCTCCTGGTTGTAGGTCAAGAAACTTTTTAATTTCATTTTTTATTTCTTTTATTACCAAGTGGAGTTCTAGTGGCTCAGTGACAAGGAGTTGCACTGCCAATCCAAAGACTTGCAGTTTGAAACCACCTGCTGATACACAAAGAAAGATAGTATTTGCCATGTGATTAACTACCTCTGAAAGCCAGTTTGGGAAGTTAGCTTGTGTCGATTCTTGCTCAACAATATATAACAACATTACCAGTAATAGTCAAGAAAGGTGTTATTTAGTTTCCAAGTGCATAGTTTTTACTTCTTAATCCTCTTGTTGATTTCTAATTTTATAGCATCAGGGTTTCAGAAGATGCTTTGTACTATTTCAGTGTTTTAAATATATTGAAACTTGTTTGGGGGCCTAGCATATGGTCTATTCTGAAGAATATTCCATGTGCACTGAAGAAAAATGTATATGGAGGTCTTGTTAGGTGAAGTATTCGATATATGTCTTTGAGATTGAGTTGGTTAATTGTATAATTTAGTTTTTTGCCATCTTTGTTAAATTTCCTTTTAGTTGTTCTGGCCTTCATTGAAAAGTGATATATTGAAGTCTCCTACTATTATTGTGGTATTGCCTGTTTCTTCAAATCTGTTAAAGATTGTTATGTGTATTTTTCAGCACTATCATTCAGTGTATGGATATTAAGATTATGTCCTCTTGGCTCTCTCAACCCTTAATTATTATAGCATATCCTTCCTTGTCTCTTAGATTGGTTTTTACTTTGATGTCTGTTTTATCAGAAAGTGGTCTTGCCACTCTTGCATTTTAGCCTGCTATTTGCTAGATTTGTTCTTTTCTCCCCTTTGCTTTTTAGTTTTATGTTTATTTTCATGTTTCAGTTATATCTCTTGGAGACAGTATATTTATGATTCTTATTTTCTTATCCGTTCTGCTACTTCTTTTCTCTTAACAGTTGCATCTAATCCATTCACATTCAGTGTAAGTATAAATAGGTGAGGTTTTGTTACTGCTATTTTGTTGCATTCTTTTTTTTTAACTCTTGATGATTATTTTGTTCCATGACTTTTCTGTGCTGTCTTTGTGTGAAGAACTTCCTTTGATATTTCATATAAGGTTGGTCTTGTTTTCATCATTTCTTTTGGTTTCTGCTTTTCTGAAAATATCCTATTTTTGGCATCATGTTTGATGAAATTTGTTCCATCTTGAGGTTGGCAGTTGATATTTTTCAGAGTTTTGTATACATCATCCCATTGCCTTCTTGCTTATGTGTTTTCTGTTGAGAAATTGGAATTTAGTTTTATTGGTTCCCCTTTGTATGTAACTCTTCATTTTTCTTGAGCTACTTTTCAGTATTCTATCCATGTCTTGGTTTTTGAGAATTTGATTATGTAATGCCTTTGTATTTTTCTTTTAGGATCTCTCCAGTTTGGGTTATGCTCAGTTTCTTGACTGTATATTTTCTCATTTTTCATGATATTTGTAAGTTTTCTTCTAGTAAATATTAAGGGGTTTTTTTGTGTGTTTCTCCTCCTCCCCTTCCTGTTCTCAGGTGCCAATCACATGTAAGTTCTTTCTCTTAATGCTCACATAATTCTCACGCTGTCTTCATTTCCTTTCCTTCTTTTTTCTGCTTTTTTCTTTAGCAGGTTAGTGTTGAGGGCTATATTTTCTATTTCACTGATTGATTCTGTGCTCCATTTATTCAGTTCTGCTCTGAAAGTTTCCTACAAGTTTATATGTTCTGAAATTTTGATCTTATTATCCTGGATTATAATTTCTTATTTTTTATGGTTTCTAATAATCTGTTAATTTTATCTGTTTTGTCTTTTTAAATTACTTTTATTCTGGTGTATTCCTTTAGTTTTTCTTATTTGTCTTATGTAAAAATATTAGACCATCATTCTTCTGAATTCTTCCTCAGAGAATTTCATCCGCCTCCCCTCCTTTGGAAGATCTATTAACTCTGTTTTGATTGATATTTTAAGGTAGTGGTGATGTAGTATTTTATTTTGTCTGTTTCTTCAAAGACATTGCAGTAATGTTGTAATTGTAGGGTGTTTTTTTTTGTAATTGTAGTTTTGTGTGTGATTTTAAAAAATTTTTCTACTAGTTTATTTACAAAATTCAAATACAAATTTGAGCAAATTCTTTAAATTTCCCTTCGTTTCTAACTTGTACATTCCAGTTATTTCTAATGGTTGCATGTTTATTTAATTTCAGACTACAGTAGTGAGTGGAAATCCTCAATTTCACTTTGGTTTTAGTAGTGGTGTGCATATTTGAATTGTATTAATAGGTCTTTCTTGTCTGTGTATGCATATTGTCCTGTCACAGAATTGTACTTCACTATAGATTTTTTTAAAAATTTTTTTACTAGTTTATTTACAAAATTTGAATACATTGTTTTGGAGAACAAATTGTTTCAATTTCCCTCACCCCCCACCCAACAAATTATACAAACCCATGATTAATTGCCTGTCCCTCCTCTTGTACATCCTCATCCCTCTGCTTCCAACCTCTCCCACCCCTCTTGGATCCTATACTCATTCTACAATAATGGTTTTATACAATATTTATCCTTATGGGGCTGAGTTAGTTAACTCAGCATAATGCTCTCCAGTCCCTTCCAAGTTAGGTAATAATTTACAAAATCATTGCTCCTGCATGCTGCATAGTATTCCATTGTGTGAATGTACCATAATTTCTCAATCTATTCATTTGTGGTTGGACATTTGGGCAGTGTCTATGTTCTTGCAATGGTGAATAATACTTCTATGAGCATTGGTATACAAATCTCAGTTTTTGCTTCAGTTCTCATTTTTTCAGGGTATTCCAAGTACTGGAATAGCTGGATCATATGGAATTTCTATGTCCACCTTTTTGAGGAAATACCAAACTGCCTTCCAGGGTGCTTGTACCATTTTATAATCCTACCAACAATGTATAAGAGTTCCTTTCTTGCCACACCCTCTCCAACATTTATTACTTGCTGCCCTGTTAAACTTTGCTACTGCCATTGGAGTGAGATGGTGCCTCATTGTGGTTTTGATTTGCATCTCTCTTATTTCCAGTGATTTGGAGCATTTCTTCATGTGTCTGTTTGCCATTTGAATATCTTCCTCTGTGAAAATTCTTTCCATGTCTTTTGCCCATTTTGTAATTGGGTTATCAGTCTTTTTCTTGTGGATGCCCAGGAATATTCTGTAAACTTTTGTTAGAAGCAAGAGACCCTAAATAAGCAAAATGTTTCTGAGAAACAAAAATGAGGTTGGAGGCTTAGAACTCCCTGACTTCAAAATCTACTACACAGCAGTAGTAACCAAAACAGCATGGTGCTGGTACAGTGATGGGCACATAGACCAATGGAACAGAATTGAGAATGCAGAAATAGATCTGGGTATCTATGGTCAACTGATATTTGATAAGGAAACCAAAGCTATCAAATGGGGAAATAATAACCTCTTCAACAAATGGTGCTGTCAAAACTGGAATTCTACCTGCAGAAAACTGAAACAGGATCTGTATCTCAAACCATACACAAAAATACACTCAAGGTGGATCAGAGACCTGGGAGTAAAGCCCAAAAGCATAACGTTCATAAGAGACGAACTAGGGTTAAGCTCAGAAGCAATAGTCCAAAGTATAAAGAAACTGCCAAACCAGAAATGCACAATCTAAAGAGGATAAAATTGATGCATGGGACCTTCTAAAGATTAAATCCATGTGTGCATCAAAGCCTTTTTCTAACAGGTTGAAAATAAAACCTATAGACTGGGAACAAACATTCACTATAGATTTTTAAATAGTGTTTTGATGATGAAGGGACACCATAGTGGATCATATGTCTGTTTAAAAATGGCCAATACCAGTTCATTTCAACTCACTAATGCCTAGCATATCAAGCTTTATGCACCCCACTTAATATTTTACAACCTCTAGTTTTCCTAGATTCATACTTTATAAATTCCATGTTCCACTTACTAATGGATGTTTGTAGCTCTTGTTCCTAATTTTTGAGTTCTGTCACATCAGCAGATAAGGTCCTTCATTGGGTAAAATGTTTTACTCCATCCACATCATTAAGGTAGACCCAACTTTGAGTAGGCAGTTCTTCCCCAGTCTCATTTTGAATACCTTCCAAGCTGAGGGTTTCATCTTCTGGCAAGATGTCCAATGGTGTTCTTCCATTATCCATCAGGTTTTCAAAGGTGTGTTATTTCAGAAGGGTATGACTAGTTCTACATCTTCGTTTTTGCCTATTAGTTTGCCATGCTGGGATGACTTGCATGTTGCTAAGATGCTAGAAGTTATGCCATAACTATTTAAGATACTAGTAAGGTGACCTATTAATGGACCAGTTTCAGCAGAGCTTCTAGACTAAGATAGACTAATCTTAAACTTAGTCTTCATAAACTTACTCAAAGCATTGGAAAGTTCTGCCTTCTGATTCACTGCCTTAAGTCTCTCCTTGTGTCTTTATTCTACTTCTCCTTTCTGTAGGAAGAGTAAACTTTTAAAATAGAGTAATTTAATTATTTATGTTATGGAAGATTTATTAATGCTGAAAAATAAGATATATACCATAAAGTAGGTTTAAAAACACCAAATAGAAAAGTATCACAGATTAGAATAGACTGCAACATACTTCTTCAAGTCACAGCTTGAAAAAATATACACTTGAATGTCAGTGATAATGATCTCTGGCAAAAAGAATTTGAGTGATTTTTCGTTTTTCTTTTCTGTTTATTTATATTTTCCAAACTTATACAGTGAATATATATTTAATCATCTACTATTAATATTAGTCTTTCTTGTTTTAAAAAGAGGGAGGAATTTAAAAGGAAAGAGTGTTTGGTTTCCAGAAGGAAAAGAAGTAGACACTGAAAGGAAAAGAGTTATGAAAAGAAACTTATAATTGCGTAGCTTGACCTTAGGTCACTTCTGTGCCAATAAGTAGCTGTGTTTGGAGGTGTTTTATGTTGTGCGTAGACATACATAAATATGCCCACAGAAGACAAAATTATTTTTGATAAGTTATGAAGACTTTTCTAAAATATGGTTTCTTTTGCTTTTTAAAAGATAGTTCATTCTAGAGATCTTCATTGCATGAAGTATCATTAGTTGGAAGTAACTTCTGTTTCTTATATATTATTCCTTTGAACTGTAATGGCACAGGATGAATTCTTCATTATAAAAGGATTATCTACACTCTGTGTGCTTATTTAGTAAAATATTTATATTTGTGATATGAGTATTCTGACGTGATGATGTTTGAGTAAACTGTTCATTTCCTTCTCATCAAAACATCAGTCACCATGATTAATTTTTGTGTGTGTCGTAAAGAGAAATAGATCAACTAAAAGCAGAGTGTAAGTGTGAGGATTACATACAGGAAGAAGTTAATTTATTTAACAAATACATATTAGCTATTAATGTAGTCTATAGTGGGCATGATGCCAGGTGATGCAGAGTTGGAGAAGGCATAATTTCTGTATTTTTGAGGAGTTCTTGGACTAGTGAGTGACCGGGGATAGTACGGACCCCACTACTTATTATCTTCTCCAAACATCTAAAATGTTTGTTTTAAATTTGCTACATGTCTGAAATTTTACCAGAGAGAAATTTATGTGGGCACATCATTCTGTTTTAAGAGGCTTTTGATTAGATAGTAATATATGTTAACTCTATTCAGTGAATTTTTTCTAACTCTTGGCTAAGGTGACTGCTCTGAGGAAATTCAATTGCCAGATTTATTGAATGCCTATTGATGTGCATTGCAAAGTGCTAGATGTACTCAGGGTTAGAAACTAACAGAATATCCTTTTATCAGAAAGAATGTACAGAATTTTATATGACTGATATTCTTTGTAGAGAAAATATATTTGTAAAATATAGATTGTAGCTTTCTAAGTGGCTGCTACGAACAGATTTTAAAGCTTCTGATGTTGAACGGTTCTAAATATTTAATGATTCTTTAATTTCTTGTGTTTGGTAGCATAGCAGACTCCTAAGAAATGAGTATCAATAGTAAATTTTGAGGTTTTTAGGATGTTGCATTTTGTTTTTTTCAAAAAGTTTTGTAATAAAATTATGTATTTATTTTTTTAAAAAAAAGAGAATGTGGACTTTAAAAATTCTTGCTTCTGCAGTAAGAAGAGCAATCACAGCTAACATTCTTCATGGATCTGTCATGTACTAGACAAGCTTTATGTCAGAGGATTTACATATATTATCTTCATTTGATCTTTCCAACATGGGTGTGCGTGTTAAGTTCTAAACCCTGACACCTGTGAATGTAACTGTTGTGGATTGAATTGTGTCTCCTCAAAATATATACAGTGGAAAAATTTGACAGCTGTGCGAACATATATACCTCCCATGGTGTGATGAGATTAGACTGACTCAGCAGTTGTAAGGTGGTTAAAGTGGAATGCAGCACATTTGGAGTCAAAGCCCTTTTCTGATCTAAGGGGACTTTCCATAGGATATTATCAGTATAACCTTTTGTCTTACAAGACATGGAAGGGAGAAAAGGGAGCAGGGAAAGAGAAACCTGACAGTTACCAAGAAAGAAAAGCTGAAAGCAGAATATCTTTGGACCCAGAGTCCCTTTACTGAGAATCTCCTAGACATAGGGGAAGATTGGTGCCAGGGAAATCTCCAAGGAATGCTGGACCCACAGATGCTGAAGGAATACAAAAACCTTTGTCTAGAGCCAACAGAGAAAGACATCCTTTAGAACTTGCACCCTAAATCAGACTTGTGGCTCCTAAACTGAATAGTTTACATCATTAACTTGAAGAGATCCATATTATTAACATTCCCAAGAAAGGTGATCCAGCAGAATGTGGAAATTATAGAACAATATCATTAATACCACATGTAAGCAAAATACTGCTGAAGATAATTTTTAAAAAGCTAGAGCAGTAAATTCCAGAAATTCAAGAAGCATTTAGAGGAGATAGCACTAGGGATATATTATTGATGTCAGATGTATCCTGGTTGAAAGTAGAGAATACTAGAAGGATGTATATTTGTGTTTTATTGATTATGAAAAGGCATATAACTTGCTGCAAAAGGTCAAGGACTGTAGTCTTCAATATGGATTGAAGTTCAACATCAAGAAGACAAAAATTCTCACCACTGGGCCAATTCGCAGCACCGTAAAAGATAGAGAAGAAATTGAGGTTGTTAGCAATTACAGCTTGCTTGGATCCACAGTCAACACTCTTAATACCAGCAGTCAGGAAATCAGAAGACAAATCGCAACGGGAAAATCTGCTGTAATGGACCTCTCCAGAGTGCTGAAGAGCAACCATGTCAGTCTAGATACAAAGATGCACCTAATCCAGGCCATGATCTTCTCAGTTACTTGTTATGCTTCAGAGAGTTGGACAATGACTAAGAACAACAGAAGGACAATAGAAGCCTTTCAGTTGTGGTGCTAGAGAAGAGTCTTGAACATACCATGGACTGCCAAGAAAACAAATAGGTCTGTCTTGGAGAGAATGAAACCAAGTCTCTCCTTGAAGGTTAGGATTTTGAAGCTCTGCCTCACTTACTTTGGCCAGGAGAGATCTGTCCTTGGAGAAGGACATCATGCTTGGAAGGGTGGAGGAACAACACAGGAGAGGAAGACCCTGGATGAGATGAATTGATACAGTAACTGGAGCAATGGGGGTTGGTGTGTTGGAATTAGTGAGACTGGCTCAGGACAGGGAAGGGTTCAGAGCTGCTGTACATAGGGTCGCTATACATCATAGGCCACTCCCAGGCATATAACAACAATAACATACTATGACAAATGTGGAAGCAGGAGTGGCATCCACTTCTTAAATGACATGCCTTGGAAACTATGAACTTCGATAAATGTTAATGGTTGTAGAGGGGCTTCAGGCCTTTTGTTTATGGAATCGTTTGAGTTGTGCTTGACTTGAAGACAATCAACAACAACATGACTGTATGGATCATAACAAACTATGGTTAACACTGAGAAGAGTGAGAATTCCAGAACACTTCATTATACTAATATAAAACCTATACCCAGACCAAAAAGCTATTGTCTGAATGGAGAAAGGGAAAACTGCAAGGGAAAGTTTTAAAATCAGGAAAGGTGTATGTCAGGGAGGGATCCTTTTCTCCATACCTATTCAATCTCTATGCTGAGGAAATCATAGAAGCTGGACTTGCTTGCCTATTAGAAGATTGGTTCATCAGGATTGGAGGAAGACTAATTAACAACCTGCATTATGCAGAGGATGCAGCCTTGCTTGCTGAAAGTAAGGAGGACTTGGAAATGCTTGCTGCCAGAGAACAAAGACTGTAGTCTTCTATTTGGATTGCATCTGAACATCAAGAAGACAGAAATTCTCACCACTAGATTTCTAAGCAATATCATGATAGGTGGAGAAAAGATTGAAGTAATCAATTATTTAATTTACTTGAACCCACAATCAACACCTTCGGTACCAGCAGTCAGGAGATCAGTTGTATTGCATTAGGCAAGTCTGCTTTTAGGGATCTCTCTAAATTATTGAGGAGAAATGATATCAGTTTGAAGACTAAGATGCACTGATTCAGACCATGGTCTTTTCAATCACTTGCTTTGTGTTTGAGAGCTGAAAAATGAATAAGGATGATGGAAGAATTGATGGCTTTGAGTTTTAATGTTGGAGAAGAATATTGAATATTTTTAAGGACTGCAGAAGAACAGATATGTCTTGAAAAAAGTACAGCCAGATTGCTCCTTAGAGGCAAGGATGGCAAAAATTCCTATTGGAAAGTTGGAGGGTAAGCAAAAGAGAGAAAGACCTTTAATGAGTTGGATTGACACAATGACTGTAGCAATGAGTTCAAGTGTGTCAGAGATGATGAGGATAGCACAGGATAGGACAAGTTTCAGATTTGTTGCTCATAGTGTTGCTGTGAGTCATACTGAACTTGACAGCACCTGACAACAACAAAAACTGACTTTAAGAGAATAAATTTGTTAGCGCTATACATCTGTACTGTTTCTGTTACCCCAATACTGGATAACTATGTCAGCCACTTTATATTTAAACATGATTGCTGTAGGCACTGTACAAAGAAATAAATGGGCAAGAATGTTCAGTATAAATTGTGTACAATTATGAAAGAAAAGATAAGTTGAAGGCAACAGTAATATTCTGGACTAAGCAGACTGATAAGAATAGGAGAGAGTGGAAATAACTTAGAAATGATTTCTGAATTTCTGTGTGCATCTCAGTTCTTAGCTGGACTAAAGTGTACACATATTGACACAAGTTTTATGAAAACTTCTGTAATTAATTTCTTTTAGAGTGGGTTACTTTAAAGGTCGACTTTCTAGAATTTTTTCTTTGTTTCTAGATCTTGGTGCAGTGTGAATGAGTGACCTCATTCATGGGAATGTAAATGAGTGAATGAGTGAATAATGTTATCTCTTATTAAAATTCTGTTGTTATTTTTCAGTTAATCTCTGTCAGTAGCTTTAGCAGTTGTAGTAAATAATTTTTTTCATGAAAGCTTTTAACGAGGAAACAAATTGATTGTATTTATATATTGGATTCTTGCCACTGTAATGTATATCCATTTGTGTCTTTGAAGTACATATTTGCTGATTATCCTGTGGTTAGTCTTTGAAGTCATGCTTGGAGAAAATAGCTTTATTTGAATGAAGATTTTCCTTTGGCAAAATAAACTTTATTATTAATTTTTCTTTCTCTTCCTCTTGATATTCTTCTTTTCACCTCTTTCCATTTGTGCAAATATCTTAAAAGAAAATTAAGTCAAACTTATCTTCTTTGAGGGAACTCTGGTGGCACGTTATTGTATGCCTTCAAGCTGGAAACAACACATAGCTGATAGACCTTCCAGCAGGCTTTAAGATCTTATTTTTTTGCCCCCTTTATACTAGTTTATTTACAAAATTTGAATACAAATTCAAACAAATTCTTTCAATTTCCCTCACCCCCCTATCAAATTGTACAATCTGATGATTAATCCCCCAGCCCTCTGTTCCTAGCCTCTCCCACCCCTCTTGTATCCTTAAATTCATTCTACAATAATTGTTTTATACAATATTTATCCTTGTAGGACTGAGTTAATTCACTCAGTTTAATGTTTTCCGGCCCCTCCCAATTTAGGTAATAATTTACAAAATCATTTCTCCTGTGTGCTTCATAGTATCCCATTGTGTGAATGTACCATAATTTCTCAATCCATCTGTTGGTGGTTGGACATTTGGGCTGTTTCCATGTTCTTGTGATGGTGAATAATGCTGCTATGAAGATCTTCTTAAGATAGGTTTGAAACATTGAACACCAATGATTGAAGAGCAGATGAGCTATGTGGTGATACCAAAGATATCATCCATGAAAAAAGTTAAAGGTCAATACAAAGACAGAGTAAAAAGGAAAAAAAATGAAATGGTTGTCAGAAGAGACTCTGAAAATTGCTCTAGAGTGTTGAGAAGTCAAAACAAAGGAAATCATGCCAAAGTAAAAGAGCTAAAAAGAAGATTTCAAAGGGCAGCTTGGGAAGGTAAAGCAAAGTATTATAATGGAATATGCAGAAAACTGGAATTGAGAAGAATTCACTCTACATTTCTAAAACTGAGGGAATGGAAAAACAAATTTAACCCTTGAGTTGAGTTGCAATATTGAAATATACTATGGGCAATATTCTGAATGACGCAGAAAGTATCAAAAGATGATGAAAAGAATATACAGAATTACTGTACCAAAAAGAACTGATCAAAAAGAAAAAAAATCAGGAAGTATCATGTGAGCAGGAACCAATGTTAATGACGGAAGAAGTGGAAGCTTCATGGAAGGAATAGGCAAAAGATAAAGCCCAAGGAATTGATGGGATACCAATGACCTTGTTGCAGTTAAAATATGTAACCCAGATGTGCACACTAGTTTATGCTAGGGAATTTGGAGGACTGTTCTCTGGCCAGTGGATTGGAAGAGTCCCGTATTTGTTCCCATCCCCAAGAAAGGTGATCCAACAGAATGTGGAAACTATCAAACAGTATCATTAATATCACATGCAAGGAAAATATTGATGAAGATAATAAAAGAAAACAACCAGAACAGTTCATAGATAGAGAATTGCCAGAACTTCAAGTAGGATTTAGAAGAGTCCATGGTACTCAGGATATCATTGCTGGTGTCAGATGGATCCTGGCTGAAAAGAAAGAATGCCAGATGAATATCTATTTATGCTTTATTGACGATACAAAGATATTTTACTGTATGGATCATAACAAGTTATGGCTAACGTTGAGAAGAATGGGAATCCTAGAGCATTTAATTGTGCCCATGCAAAACTTATACCTGACCCAGAGGCTATTGTGTGAACAGAGCAAGGGAACACTATTGTTAGGTGCCATTGAATCACCTGTGACTCATAACAACCCTATATACAACAGCGCTGAAGCCTGCCCTGTCCTGAGCCAGTCTCACTGACTCTTGATACACATATCCCCATTGACCTAGTTACTGTATCAATCCATCTTATTGGGGTCTTCCTCTCCTGTGCTGTCCCTCCACTCTTCTGAATATGATGTCCTTCTTCAAAGAGCATTCCCTCCTGGCCATATGCCCAAAGTATGTGAAACGAAGCTTCAAAATCCTAGCCTGCAAGGAGAAACTTGCTTTTACCCTCTCTAAGATAGATCAGTTTGTTTTCTTGGTGGTCCATAGTATGTTCAAGACTCTTATCCAGCACCACAACTCAAAGACATCAATTCTTCTTCTGTCATCTTTAGTCATTGTCCAGCTCTCTGATGCATCGTAAGTAATTGCAAAGACTATGGCCTAGATCAGGCACACTTTTAGTCTCTAGACTGACATCGTTGCTTTTCAATACTCTGGAGAGGTCCCTGACAGATTTCCCTAATTCAATTTGTCTTTTAATTTTCTGATTACTGGTGCCAAGAATGTTGATAATCGAACATTGTTGTTGTTGTTGTTGTTACATGCCATCAAGTTGTTTGTGACTCATAGCGACCCTATGTACAACAGCCCTAAACTGTGCTCTATCCTGTGCCAATCTCATTGCCCCCGACACACCCATCCTGAGTACCCCAGTCACTGAGTCAATCCACCTCATAGAGGGTCTTCCCCTCCTGCGCTGTCCCCCTACTCTACCCAGCATGATGTCCCTCTCTAAAGACCTGTCTCTCCTTACAACATGTCCAAAGTATGTCAGACGAAGCCCCAGAATCCTTGCCTCCAAGGAGCAGCCTGGTTTAACCCTCTCCAGGATGAATCTGTTTGTTTTCTTGGCAGTCCATGGTACATTCAATACTCTTCTCCAGCACCACAGCTCAAAGGCGTCAATTCTCCTTCTATCCTCCCTAGTCATCGAACATTACATGGTTTAAAGTAGGAAGGGAGTGCATAAGGGTTGTATTACCTCTCTAAACCTATTCAATCTGTATGCTGAACAAATTATTCTAGAAGCTGGACTCTATGAGGAGGAGTGTGGCCTCAGGATTGGAGAGAGACTCATCAATAACCTGCTTTATGCAGACGATACAACCTTGTTTGCCAAAAGTGGGGAGTACTTAAAGCATTTGTTGCAGATCAAAGAATACAGCCTCAAATATGGGTTGCATCTGGATCAATAGGCAACATCATGATAAATGGAGAAAAGATTGAAACTCAACAATTTAATCTTATTTGAATCCACAGTTAACACCCTGGGTACTAGCAGTCAGGAAATCAGAAAACATTGCATTGGGAGTCTACAGTTAGGGACCTCTCCAAATTATCGAAGAGTAATAATAGCAGTTTGAGGACTAAGATGCATCTGATTGAGGCCATGGTCTTTCTGATCACTTTCTACTCATCAGAGAGCTGGACCATGAATAAAGATGACAGAAGAAGAATTAATGCCTCTGAGTTGTGGTATTGAAGATGAGCACTGAACATCCCATGGACTGTCAAAAGAACAAACATATATGTCTTGGAAAGGGTGCAGCCAAAGTGCTCTTTGGAGGCAAGGATGATGAGACTTCAACTCATATACTTCAGGCATGTTGATAGGAGGGCCTATTCCTTGGAGAGGAACATGATACTTGGAAAGGTGGAGGGTCAGTGAAGGAGAGAAAGATGTTTGACCAGGTGGGCTGACATGGTGACTGCTGCAATGGGTTCTAGTGTGTCAGGAGGTAAAAGGATGACACAGGATAAGATAGTGTTCCGATCTGTTGTTTATAAGGTTGCTATGGTTTGTATTTGACTTGATGGCACCTAACAATAACAACAAATTGCACAGGAGATTGCCTGTTTTCCTTTTGCCTCTGAAAACCTGCTAGGGGGTGGGGAGTCAGCTACTGGTTAGTTCTGACTCGATAGTACACCACCACCACCACAGCACCACCTTATTTAAACTAAAATCCATACTCCCTAGCAATGTAGTCACACCTTATGTGCCTTACCTTCTGCCTGCGTCTCCAACTTTGTCCTAATTCCTATCTGAAATACACTGTATACTACACTCATACTAAACTCAGGTTTTGTTGTCTACCTTTTTTAACTTATTAAACTCTTTAGAACACATGTGATATATTGTTGCCCCTTAAGGATTTAGTGACTATCTCTTCAGGGATTATTGACATAGACTTATACTGTATTGCAGAAACTACAGAAGGTATACCAATTGCTGTTAGAGAAGGGATAAAAAAAGAAGGGTGTGTTAGGAGGAAGAATAGTAAGGAGATCAGGAGTATGAGCAGGATATGGGTGCTGTAATATACAGTGGAACACCTGAGAATTGAGGTGAGCCATTGGCACATGGGTTGCTTTCAAGGTCATTAGATTAATGATGGTGCTGACATTTATCAGCTGCCTAGTAGGTACCAGACCTAGTGTTTAGTTGTTTATGCATATTATATTTTGTAATCCTCACAAGAACCATACCAGTTAGATGATGTTGTTAGGTACTGTTGAGTCAACTATAACTCATAGTGATACTATGAACAATAGATACAAACCTTGCCCTATCATGTGCTATCATCATAATCTCTAATTTTCTCAAGCCCATTGTTAGAGTGACTATGTCAGTCCATCTCTTTGATAGTCTTATTTCTAATAAAGATGAGAATATAGAGTCTTCAGTTTAGTAACTTGTTTAAAATCTCCCAACTAAAAGAGATGGAGGTGCTGGGATTCCAACCTAGACCTGTCTGTAAAACCTTTGCTCTTCACCTTCTGGATCATCACTGCCGAGAATGGAGTATAGCAAGAAAATGGCAGGAAGATCAGATTGGATGTGGTTGTAGATCTGGGTGAGGTATTTCAGTTACTTCATATCCATGTGAAGATTAGATAATGAATAATGAAAACTAAAGAGCAATTGATATCTTTGAAGTATGGTGTTGGCTAAGAGTATTGAATATAACATTAATTTCTAGAAGAACAAACAAGTCTGTCTTGATGGAAATACAATCAGCATACTCCTTAGAGGTAAGGATTGTGAAACTTCATCTCACATACCATGGGCATGTTGTCAAGAGGCACCAATCCTTGGAAAAACATACCATGCTTGGAAAAGTAGAAGGTCAACTAAAGAGAGGCAGACCCTTTTAGAGATAGATTGACTCAGTAACTGCAACAATGGATTTGAGCATTATAGAGATTGTGAGGATGGAGCAGAATAAGGCAGGGTTTCAGTCTGTTGCTCACAGGATTGCTGTGAGTCATAGTTGACTTGACTGCACCTACAACAAGTGTGAATAGAGTTTTATTTTTTATTGTTTACAAATGGACATTAACATTTTTTAGCCATGATTGTATTCTCAACATCTGTTAATGTACTTTGTAATGTAATAGATGTTTATATAACTGTTGTATTTTCTAGGGAGGAATATATTTTATTTTCTGCTAGGATAGTTTCTAAAATTTAAAAATGTAGGCTCAGGACTATACAAATAGTTATTGTTGTTGTGCACCATCAAGTCAGAAGCTGGCTCATAGCTGACCCTCCAGCAGGTTTTCAGAGGCAGTAAATTGCATGGGGGAAGACTGCCTAGCTTTGTCTCATGAGACGGCTGGTCCATTCAAACCATGTGCTTTTGAATTGGGAGTGCAACTTTTTACCACCATGCCACAGAGTTCCCTATAAAAATAGTATGTTCTATAAAAGGACATATTGCAGTTGTGTATCATCAAGTTGGAACCAACTCATAGCTGACTCTTCAGTGGGTTTTCAGAAGCATTAAATCTCATGGGAAGAGATTGCCCATCTTCCTCCTATAGAGCAGCTGGTGGACTTGAACCACATTCCTTTGGGATTATATCACAGCTTCTTCTCACTCTTGTATTATGTAAGTTACATGTTTATTATCTTTATTTACCATAATACTTATGTATTTATTTACTCTTATATTATCGTGTCTTTGTTTATACACACACATATACATATTTTGAACTAGATTGTAAGCTTCTTGTAGGCAGGCAGTAGTTCTTATATTTGATGGGTTTGAAGGTACTGAGACCTTCCTATTTGTGTTACTTTCCTTCCTGTTTTTCCTTCCTTGTTTCTAAGGTAGGTACTAGGACCCCTGGGTCCCAGGCCTTTGTTTCTTCCACCAGATGGTGCTCTTTCCCCATATCTATTCTTTGGTCTCCGTGGCTACACTCTTTTTTTGCCACTTCACGCTCTTTATGCAATTTAGTAGGAAGAACACTGGTAATAGAGACAGAATGTGAAATCAGTGTGAACCCTCACAAGTGAGAAGAGAGTTTATAATATAAAAATTATATATACTAACATATAATTATATAGAGGTAATGATATGTAGATTATATACAAAGCCATATCCTTGGACATATATCAGTCTTTATCATGTAGTTTACTATTCAAGGTCCAATACAAGTTTTCCTAGCTTAACATCTTGCTATTGAAAACCTGTTCAACTAGGTATTCCTTTGAATTCTTAAAATTTCCTTTCTAATGCTAAAATGTTAGGTGTTCATCTTAGCAGACTCTATGGAGATGATCTTTACCAGAGAACAGAGATGAGCAGAGGGAGGTTGAAGAGTATGGAAATTCTGAAAACATTTCTGTTTTGGTATCAAAATTGAAGTTCATGTTTGGATATCCTTATGTAATCAAAAAGATATTTGATTTTGTTCAGCCAGAGTGCTAAGGCAAGGGCTTTAGGTTATTTTAAAATTTTTGTAAGTCACTTGTAAAATAACATTTTTAATACTTAAATTGTCTTGCAAAAGTGAATATAAATATAAATAATTAGATGGTCTAGATTCTGTGGCATAAAATGTTTTGACTTTTCCATATAGGTACTTTTAAAATGCCATTATAACCATATTTATCCAACTCCATATGGAGAGTTATTGAAACTTCTGAAATGTCAAATTAAGTCTATAGCTTTTTGTTTGAGAAAGCCAAAACATATAGTGCTTTCAATCCATAATCTTTTTTTCCTCCTTTTTCTTTTTTTCCAATTTCTACTAGTTTATTTACAAAATTTGAATTTTAATCCATATTCTTAGGTACATTATGACTCCCATGAAGCCCTACTGTGAACAGTTATATCTTCTTTTAAATGCAATGGGGTTCCCCCTCCAAATTTCAATCAGTTAGAAAGTAGCTAATATGAAAACAACTATGAGATATCATCACACCCTAGCAACAACAGCAAAGTTCAACAACAAATGCTGGCAAAATTGTAGAGAGATTGGAACCCTTATTTACTGCTGGTGGGAGTGTAAAATGGTACAAACACTATGGAAAGTAGTCTGTTGCTTTCTCAAAAATTTGGAAAAAGAAATACTATTTGACCTGGTAATTCCACTACTTAATATATACCCTAAAGAAATTAGAACTGCCATCCAAATAGATATATGCACAACCCTGCTTGCTGAAACTGAAGAGGACCTGATGTGCTTGCTGCAGAAGGTCAAGGACTGCAGCCTTCAATATAGATTGAGTCTCAGTGTCAAGAAGACAAAGATACTCACCACTGGGCCAAATGACAGCATCAGGATGTATAGTGAAAAGATTGAGATTGTTAACAGTCCTTGGAGAGGAACATCATGCTTGGGAGGGTGGAGGGACAGCGCAGGAGAGGAAGACCCTCTATGAGATGGATTGATTCAGTGACTGGGGTAATGTGAGTAGGTGTGTTGGAGACAATGAGATTGGCACAGGATAGAGCAGGCGTTTAGGGCTGTTGTACATAGGGTTGTTATGAGTCGCAGGCAACCCCACGGCACATAACAACAACAATAACAGCCTAATTTGCAGCAGAAATATAGGAAAATATTTCTGTAAATCTTGAGTAGCAATCTAAGATAATGTGTTTGCATCTGGAAAGTTTCTGACACATATTTGTAAATGGACCAATTGAGTTTAGTCATCATTTCATCTCCTCACTGAGCAAAGAACTCGCCATATTAAAAAAAATAGCCATTAAACATTTGTTGATTAATTAGAAAAGTACAATGTCTTTAAGGAAAGGTAACATTACTAAGTATTTTAAAGAAAAACTGTATTTTCAAGTTTTTACTCCTTAAATTCTTTTTTACAGTGCCTATTCTTAAATTAGTTGCTAGAAGAGTTATCTGTGGGAACATGGGCAAGTTTTTAATCTCTTGATGCCTCAATTTCTTAATTTTAAAAATAGCCATAGTATAATTAGAGGATAGAATAAATGGATTAATATCAATGAAGTGCTAAGAAAAGTGCCTGAGAAAATATTCAGCATTGTTCTAGCATTATTATTGTTACTATTACTACCACCACCACCAGGGCACTCTGGTGGCCTAGTGGTACAGAGCTGTGGTACAGTCCTCAAGACATAGGGTTCAAATCCACCAGTTGCTCCACAGGAGAATGATGGGAAGTCTCCTCTCATGTGATTATTGCCTCTGAAAACCAGCCAGAGACCGGTGGTTTGGTTCTGACTTGATGGTATACAACAAAAACAACAACTACGAGGGAGTTCTCATGGCCTAGTAGTAAGGAATTGAGTTTGGAAACCTAAAAATAAATGGCTTGAATCCACCAGTTGCTTCATGAGAGAAAGGTGGGCAGTCTCCTCCTGTGTGATTTACAGCCTCTGAAAACCCACTGGAGGGTCACCAATGGGTTAGTTCCAGCTTAATGGTATACAGCAGCAATATAATAACTTACTATAGCTGCTCATTTCTTTAACATAATTTATTTGCTGTACGTTTCCCTACATTAAGTTAATGAAAAACTTCTTCAGTTTAAAAACATGATACCATACTTTGTCTTACATTAATGCAATCCCCAAATCTCCAAACTACATACTCTGCTGTTAGTTGCCATCGAGTTGATTATTATTCATAGAAAGCTCAAGTACAACAGAATAAGGCATTACCCTGTCCTGTGCCACCTGATATTTTCTGTGTTTGAACCCCTTGTTGGATCCATGTGTCTTATATCTCTTTTTTAGGGTCGTCTTCTTTTTTTTTTTTTTTTACTGTCGCTGTACCTTAAAAAGCATGATGTCCTTCTCCAGGGACTCATACTCTCCTGGTAACCTGCCCAAAGTACACGATGTGAAGACTTGTCATCCTCGCTTCCAGGGAGTATTTGGATAGATTTGTTTATTCTTTTGGCAGTCCGTGGTATTATTAAGTGTTTTTCTCTAGCACCGTTATTCAAATGCCTTTTCCCCCCCTTTGATTTTCCTTTGTCATTATCCAACTTTGACATGCACGTGAGGCTTTTGAAAATACTATGGCTTTGGTCAGGTGCACATTAGTCCTCAAATATATCAAATTTTGTAAAATTTTTTTCTTCCATTTTTATATTTGAAGGAACAAGTGTAGATTAACTTATTTTGATGGAGTGTGAAAAAAATAGCCATCAATAAGACTGTAACATATTCTCTTTGCTCATTCTATGCTCATCTTTTCTTTCCCGTTAGAAATGTCATTTGCATAAACCTGATGATGTTGAGTATGGATACTGCAGAGGAGTGATAGCTTCACTTTCATACTGATGCTGAAGCTTCAAAGAGAAGATTAAAGAATTGCTTGCTATCTGTCTGCACAGACCTGATATAAAAATTCTCAGAGGCTTTAGGATAAACAGAAGTCTGTGTGTATAGGTATTTTTTTTTAAATAGACTTCAATTTTGACCTTTCTATTTTGACATGAAATGTTTACTCTGAACCTTTTATAGCTCTCTGGCTAAAGGAATTATTTTAGGCTAGATTTCTCTTGACAAAACCAATTTTTTTTTTACACACACACACACACACGTTTGTGTGTAGAGATAAAGAGATACTGCATTATTTCAAATAAATGGTTCATATGACTATAGAGGCAAATCCCAGGTTGGTAGGCCATACTTCCAGATAGAAGTGTTTGAGGAGACAGAGTCTTAGGCTCTCAGGCCACTGGCTTCAAAAGTTGGCACATCCAAGATAGTCCCTAGGAATTATCTTTTTTCATTGTATCCCAAATAATTTGTTGACCCTGAATCATTTCAGGAAGTAGCATATATAAATAACCAATAATAATGAAGGAAGAAGTTCAAATTGCACTGAAGGCATTGGGGGAGGGGGGAAGCCCTAGGAATTGTTGGAATGCCAATTGACATGTTTCAGCAAACAGACACAGCCCTAAACATGCTCACTAGTGTATGCCAAGGAATTTCGAAGACCACTACCTGGCCAATTGACAGGAAGAGATCCCTGTTTGTTCCCGTTAAAAAAGGGGGAGGGGGGAATCCAACATAATATGAAAATTATTGAACACAAAAATCAAAGATTAAAAAGTTTAAGAATTCTGTCAACTTTTACAGTCTGAAATTGAACATTCAGGCAAGATGTGTTCATAATTGGTGACAAATATAAAAGTTGGAAACAAAGGAGCAGTAATTGGAAAATATCAACTTGGTGACAGAAATGAGGTTGGAGATTGCAGGATAGAATTTTGTACAATGGTTTATCTTTTTCAGATACCCTTTAAAAAAACATATTGCAAAACCAGAAGGATAACTAGTAAAACATGTATGGGAATCCAAGGGGGAAAGGGGTGTGAACAGAGTGGTGAGGCTGGCCAGGGGGAAATCATAAGGTCAAACATAAGTTTGTTGGGAGGAAGGAGAGTGAGTAAAAGAAACAGCAGGAATCTGGGGGAAAAATATCAGATATACACATGGACCTTACCTGATGGACTAAACAGGAATCAGACTAATAACATCTGTAGGAAGAGTTGATGGTGCACCTCAGTTGTTTGTTGTTATGTGCAATGGAGTCACCTGTGACTCATAACGACCCTATGTACAATAGCCCTAAACCCTGCTCTATCCTGTGCCAGTCTCACTGTCTCCAACACACTTACCCCCACTACCCCAATCACTGAATCAATCCACCTCATAGAGGGTCTTCCTCTCCTGCACTGTCCCTCTACCCTCCCAAGCATGCTTTCCCTCTCCAAGGACTGGTCCCTCCTTGCAACATGCCCAAAGTATGTCAGAGAAAGCTTCAGAATCCTTACCTCCAAGAGCAGCCTGGTTTAACCCTCTCTAGTATGAACCTGTTTCTTTTCTTAGCAGTCCATGGTATGTTCAGTACTTTACTCCAACACCGCAGCTCAAAAGCATCAATTCTAAAAAAAAATTAAAATTTTTTTTTTTTAAAAAGCATCAATTCTTCTATCTTTGTTCAGCTCTCTGATGCATAGCAAGTGATTGCAAAGACCATGGCCTGTTTCAGGCACACCTTAGTCTCCCGAGTGACATCATTGTTCTTCAGTACTTTGGAGAGGTCTCTAACAGCAGACTTTCCCATCACAATATGTCTTAATTTCCTGGCTGCTGATGCCAAGAGTGTTGATTGTGGAGCTAAGCAAAATAAAGCTGTTAGCAATCTCAATCTCTTCACCATCTATCATGATGCTGCCAGTTGACCCAGTGATGAAAATCTTTGTTTTCTTGATATTGAGCCTCAATCCATATTTAAGGCTGCAGTCTTGATCTTCTGCAGCAAGCGCTATAGGTCCTCCTCAGTTTCAACAACGAGGATTGTGTCATCTGCGTAACGCAGATTGTTGATGGATCTTCCTCCAATCCTGATGCCACAATTCTCCTCATAGAGCCCAGCCTCCTGGATAATCTGTTCTGCATATAGATTGAAAAGGCATGGAGATAGGACACATCCCTGGCATACACACTTCCCAGTTTTGAACCAAGCCATTTTCCTTGCTCTGTTCTGATGGCTGCCTCCTGGTTCAAGTACAGGTTTTGCATTAGCACAATCAAGTGTTCTGGGTATCCCATTCTTCTCAGAGTCAGCCACAGTTTGTTGTGATCCACACAGTCAAACGCCTTTGCATAATCAATGAAACACAGATAGATAGCTCCATAGTAGCAGTTAAAAAAGGGCAAGGGGCTGAATGAGGAAGAGCTCATCACTTAGTCATGTGCAGGTTTAAAATGACGTTGAAGAAATCAATGATAATGAAGAATTTCAGATTGCCCTGAAGACAATGGCAAAAACCAAGGCCCAGAAAATGATGGAAACCAATTGACATATTTCAACAAACAGATGGAATCCTGGACATGCTCACTTTCCTGAAGACTGAAAGAGATCCGTATTTGTTCCCATTCAAAAAAGATGACCTAACATTATGTATACATTATCAAACAATATAATATGCAGGTAAAATCTTGCTGAAGATTATTTAAAAATTCCTGAAACAGTGTTATCAGTAGAGAAATTCCAGAAATTCATACTGGTGTCAGAAGAGGCCATGGCATGAGGAATATCACTGCTGATGTCATATGGATTTTGGCTGAAAGCAAAGAATACAGGAAAGAGTTTTACATGTATTTTATTCACTATGCAAAGGCATTTAATAAATAAAGGTAGATCATAAAAATTATGAGTAACAATAAAGGTGCTCTTTAGAGGCAAGGGTGTGGTGAAACTTTGAAAAGAATGTGAATCTCAGAACACTTCATTGTATTTATGTGAAACTTATACATAGAACAAGAAGCTATTGTCTGAACAGAACAAGGGAAGCTTGTAGAGTTTAAAATCAGGAAAGAAGTGTGTCAGGGTTGTATCCTTTCTCCAAACCTTTTTAGTATGTATGCTGAGAAAATTGTTTGGGAAGCTAGACAATGTGAAGAAGAGTGAGGCATTAGGATTGGAGGAATACTTATCAGCCAACTTTGTTATGAGTATTACACAATTTTACAGAAAGTAGAAAGGGCCTATAACACTTGTTGAAGATCAAAGACTACAGCCTTCACTATGGACTATGTCTCAAAATCAAGAAAACAAATCCACTCCAGTAAACCAATAAGCAATATAAATGGAAAAAGAATTGACGTTTTCAACAATTTCATTTTACTTTGATCCACAATCAACACGAGTGGTAATAGTAGTCAGGAAATCAAAATGTGTTGCCTTGGGAAAATACACTATCAAATACCTAAAAAATTACTAGAGAGCAGTGATATAAGTTTAAAGATTAAGAGGTCCCTCTTATGTCTAGAATTTATAAAATACTTGAGCACCACAATAAGATAAAGTTAAACAACCCAATTGAACAATGGACACAGAATTTGAACAGACACTTCACCAAAGAATACATTCAAATGGCAAACAAACACATGAAGGAATGTTCAAAATCTCTAGCTCTAAGAGAAATGCAAGTGAAAACAACTATGAGTTATCATCTCACACCAGTAAAAATAGCAAAATTTAACAGAACAGCAAACAACAAATGCTGGTGAGGTTGTAGAGAAACTGGAACCCTTATTCAGTGCTAGTGGGAGTGTAAAATGGTGCAACCACTATGGAGGGCTGTATGATGCTTTCTCAAAAAGTTGCAAGTAGAAATACCATTTGGCCCAGCAATTCCACTACTAGGAATATATCCTAAAGAAACCGTAGCAGCCACCCAAGCAGATATATGCACACCCATGTTTATCACAGCTTTGTTCACAATAGAAAAGAGTTGGAAACAACCTAAGTTAACAAATGAATGGGTAGAAAAGCGGTGGTATGTTCACACAATGGAATATTACACTGCATTGAAAAACAAAGAGCTCATGAAACATTATACAAAATGGGTCACCCTGAAGGACATTATGCTGAGTGAAATATCTCAATCACAAAAGGACAAATACTGCATAGTGCCACTGTTGTAAAATGGGACTGACACTGAGATTGAGGGAAGACTGAGAAAGATGGAATAAATTATGTATACTGCATCAAAACAGATGAGGGAGACAACTGTTTAAAAGGGATATTTGATTAGGTATTATTGTCATGACAGGATTCCAGAACGAAGGCTGCATAGTGGAGTAGACTTGAGGGGAAGGCTGCATAGTGGAGTGGACTTGAGGGGAGAGATTGTATAGCAATGAAAGAATTTTTCTTTTACTTTTCAAAGAGAAGAGTGAACTGGTGGGGAAGGGTGGGCAGGGAGAAAAGTACAATGATGAATGAATGTAAATCCAAAGTTTCTGTAAATTTTCATTAAAATGAATAATAATAGTAAAACAAAAAAAAGAAGGGATAAAAAAACTCAAAAAGACTAATAGGTCCCTGTCAGCACACTTTCTCCAGTAAAATGTTATCTTTTGGTTTCCTGACTACTGATACCACGGTTTCTGTTGGTGATCCAAGTAAGATGAAATTGTTGACAATTTCTATCTCTTCTCCATCTATCATGATGTTACCCATTGGCCCAGTGGTGAGGATTTTTGTTTTCTTGATGAGATGTAACCAATTTTGAAGGCTGTAGTCTTTGAACATCTGGAGGTAGTGTTGCAAGCCTTCCTAAGAGCAAATCACATGGGAGGAGATTGCACATCTTGCTCCTGTTGAGCCACTAGTAGATTCCAGCCACCAGAGAGATGTGGCCTTTGGGTTAACAGTACAATTCCTTATAGACTTGGCTGGTCACTGTGTCCATAGCAAGAAGTAAGATGCTGTGACTGTGAGTCTAATTGGAGGATGTTGAGAGTGAATATAAGCTAAGGAAATAGAACAAGTATAAACAATTCCTTTGAAAATTTCGCTGTGAAGGAGGAGAAAGAAGCCAAATGGAGATGTGAGGAGACTGAGAGGGTTTGCTTTATTTTTATATAAGCATAGATGCTAATGGAAAGGGCTCAGTTGAGAGGAAGAGGTTGAAGATACAAGAGATAAAATCAATGTAGAGTAATAGTTCCTGTAAAGGCAGGAAGAAATGAGATCCAAAGTAAAATAGGCTTGTGGGTAGACATTTTATAGAATGTTGTTTCTATGAGAGAAAAAAAAATGCCATTTACAAATAAATGACTTACAAATGATCCTTTTTCTTACTGCCATTTCATTAGTTTAAGACTTGAAGTTGGAAGCAGAAATGGCATCCATATCTCTGGAAGCTCTATGAACTTGGAGAAACGGCAATCGTTGTAGAATGGATTTCAGGTCTTTTGTTCATGGGGTCACTATGAGTCGCTCTTGACTCAATGGCTTTTAACAACAGCAAGACATGAAGAGGTGTTGAATTTACTAGTCATTTCCCAAAATAAAAAAGGGATTTAGAGTAACAGTAGATTTTGAGAGCTCCAGTCTAGAATCTCACACAGAAATATTAGTTGAATTGAGTTAATTATTCAGAACTTCACCTATAAAATTAAGCATTTTCATAAGCTTGGGAAGCATTTGGGAATGTATTGTGGAGTATTTTGGATGCCATACATTTGTGTACCACTAGTGTTTAATGTCCAGGACCAGTGATATCAGTTGTCTTGTAATGAACAGGTCAGTTTATCACAACAAATAATTGTTCTGCCTAAAGCCCAGAGAGCTCCTGAGCCACTGGATGACCGCTGAGAGTCTTTCTAGCTCTAAAGACAAAAATAGCTAAGGAGTTACAGTGAGTTAATTGAGCCTTTTCTAATCTTGTACAAATCTTAGGAACAACTCTAATTTTTTTCTGTGCATGGTCATTTTGGCTAATTGTTGATGATTTAGCAAGTTGAGGTTGGTTTGTTTTTTGGGTTTCTTTTTGTTGTTTTTTTTTTTTTTACTGAGTTGCTGTTTAAGCAAACGATTCTTTGCTTTATTTTTTTTTTAACTGAGTTGCTGCTACCTTTTGCTAAGACTGAGAAATAATGAAGTATACATTTGACTTATCTCTTTCTCTTGTACTCTAGGTACCATTGGGAGTTTCAGCCCCAAGGTGAGTTCTCTTAAATCCTTTATGGTTTTACACTAAAAATGTATACTTGGTTTACTTCTTTCTTTTCAAAATAAAGCCTCTCTACTAAGTGACATTAGCAGTTCTATGAGAAGTTAGTGGAGTGTTTAATTAACCTTCACCCTACTAGACCATAGCCCTGCTTTTTAGCAACAGGGGTTCCGCCTTCAAAATAGATTCTTTCATAGAGCCCAAACTAGAATGTAATTTCATTTCTTGAGCAGTGGTAAATGCAAACGGGATTCACTGGCATTCAGATAAAATGGTGGCTGAATTCATAATAAAAACCTTGAGAGGGTTCCATCTCAGCTAATCCTTCATTTCTTCCAGAAATAAATTCCAGTATGTTACCTCCTCCATCACAGTGCTCTTTCACACAGCCTGCCTGTCTGGCAGCAGAGAAATGTCAGAAATGGAGCAGTGTTGAAATTCCCACCAGAACAGTGTTATCACATTTTAATATGAGCCTCACTGCAGCCTCAGTGCTTCTAATTGCTTTCACACCATTGTTTTCCTGGTTTTGCTTGATGAACCCAGCATCTGGCATGATTCTAAAAAGTACGACAGACAGCTGTGTGCAAAATTAAAAAAAAAAGTGGGGAAGGATTAGAACACATTTTTAAAAGGTTCAAAATTGGGATATTTTCCTTCAGATAGTTTGAAGGAGTGTCTTTAAAATATTTATGTTCCTTCTTTTTAACATTTTAGTTGAGAATGACAGAAACATTGAGTATTAATTATTTTTATTATAAATGGAATATTTTTATTTTCTCAAAGAATCACAAGGACTTATAGACAAAACTTGTTTGTGAGCTATTTTGCTCTATGATTTCTTAATACTATTAATGCATCCAGGGTCAGTGATCATTTCTGTTGTTGTTCTGGGCTATGCAGTCAGTACTAATCATAAGGACTGTATAGGACAGTGTAGAGCTGCTCCACAGGTTTCCGCTAGTGAAATCTCTATAGGAGCAGATAATTTCTTTCAAGGAGGGCTGATGGGAAAATTAAAATTGAGACTGAGAATACTAGTTCTGTTAAAAATGTTTGTTTCCTAGCTCACACTTTATGTATTTCATATGTGTAGACAACTTTCTTTAAAAGTCAACCTTAGGAAAAGGGAAGTCTTATAGTTTTAGAACTTTTTTTCTTTTTTTTTTTTTTAGTTTTAGAACTTTTGAATCTTGTAAATGTAAGTCAGAGTATTTCTAATACTTTTTATAATGTATTGTGGTGTTACTGAGTATCTTACTATTCTAAATTATTTTTGGCTAACACATAGATTAAATGGTAGAGAATTATATGCCGTACTTCACAAAATGTGGAATGTTATTATTCAGGGATGAGCCTTGTAGTTGAAAGTTTAAACAGATGCTAACCTAAAAACACAAAAGGTAGAGCATGAATATGTAAACTGGCAGAAATGAGTGGAACTGTGAGGGTAAAATTAATTACTTAAAGGAGAAATAAGGAATTAGTGTCAGACAGGAGATACCAATAATGCATTGAGAAAAGCATTTTGGAATTTCACACAAGAGACACTATCAGGCTAAAAAAGACAAAGGACTTATCTTACCAGATTCTTATGATAGTTGCATTGTAGTAATTTTCCAAAACAGGAAAAACCTACCATACATTTGGTCTTAGATGGCAAAAAGGTAGTGCCACCAAAGAAGAGCAAAACAAAAAATAGTTTACCGTGCTCGCTTCAGCAGCACATATACTAAAATTGGAACGATACAGAGAAGATTAGCATGGCCCCTGCGCAAGGATGACACGCAAATTCGTGAAGCGTTCCATATTTTCGACCCTGAAATGAACCAGTCTGTAACGAAGGCTAACTCCTAACTCCTTTCACCTACAAATTTCGTCTTTGGATACAAAGCTAAGTGGATAGTCCTTAAGGAGGGACTGTTTAAAAAAAAAATAGTTTACCTAAAACAGAAAACTGTATTTACTTCTTTTACAATGATTGAATGTGCTTAGCAAAATCTTTACTCCTTTGAAAGTAAGTGTAATGAAAGATCAAAAAGTAAAATCTATATTCACTGCTTCTTGCAGCTAATCTTGTTCATCTTCCTTTTTTCGTGGTTTTGTTTTGTTTTGTGTTGTTGTTATGTACCATCAAGTTGGAGCTTACCCATAGGTGACCCTTCACTGGGTTTTCAGAGGCAGTTGATTGCATGGGAGGGGGTTGCCCATCCTTCTCCCATGGGTAGCTGGTGGAATTCAAACCACATGTAATACGGGATAGCAGTGCAGCTTCTTGCCACTAGGCCACCAGAGCTTCCTAGGAAAAGATAGTGTCTTCTTTTGCCCTTTTGCTCAGATTTTAGGTGATTGTGTGTATCAGAAATTAGTGTGATGGTGGGTGGGAGTAGTGATTGGTCTAAATAAGGATCTGTGTGGAAATTCAAGATTATTAAATGGAATATATAGAAAACAATTGCAGAAGGATTTTTAAAACACTTAAAGAATAGTGTTTGGATTAAGATAGGACAGAAATAATGCCCTCAAACTTTGTTAGCATTTTTATCCATGGTCGGACTGTGTGTAGGGGGAAATGACAGGAATTTTATTAACTTTTACTTGTAATTACTTGTGTAATTACAGTGTATGTCAGTATATTTGAACTAAAAGTCTGATGATTGAAAAGAAACAAGTCCTTAATTGTGAAAGATCTCTTGTTAATAATTTCTTTAATAGCTAAGTCTTTTGTTGTAATACCTTACATGCTCTGCTGCTAACTAAAAAGTCAGAGGTTCAAACTCACCAGCTACTCCTCGGGAGAAACACAGGCTGTTACCTCCTGTAAAGATTTATAGCTTTGGAGACTCGATGGAGAGTCACTATGAGTTGCAACCGTAAAGGTGGCTATGGTAAAGACAGTCATGAGTTGGTACTGTGCAGTGAAGGAGTTCTTGTTAGGTGCCATCGAGTATGACTCAGAATGTCCCTATGAATTACAGATCTGACCCCTATCCTATGTTGTGTCACCTCATTAACTCTAACACAATCAAGCCTATTGCTGTAATCATTTAGTCCAACTCATTGAGAGTTTCCTTTCACTGACTCTCCATTTTTCCAAGCATGATGTACCTTTTTAATGTTTTTCTTTCCCCCCCCCAATTACAAAGTGTTATTCAGTTAACAGAACAAAAATTTTTTCTTATAAGCTGCATCAGACAACTGAAGATGGAACAAAAAAACCCATCCCCAAATATAACTCATTTGTGCTGTGCATCAACAAAAATCTGCTTTAAATTTCCATGTCAATTTACAGCCCACATATGTCCCAGGCAAGGTTCATGACTATTGAAAATACCACCAGGACAATGTTATCTAAAGACACATTCAGTAGTGTGTTAACTGTACAAAAAGACACTGTACAGTTTAGAAACAAATATTTTTTTTTGAAACAAATCTTATACAGACTTACAAGTCCATTTTTTTTTCTTTAAAAGAAGTAAGTTGTGTACAGGGGTGGAGTCAGTCTCAATGCTTTATAGACAAGGAGCGGGGAACTATACCACACCAACTTATTCATCATCTTCATCACCATCTTTATGCTCCTCTTCCTGCTCATCATCATCATCATCATAATCTCCTTCATCTTCCTCCAGCTTCTTGCTTTGGCAACTCCTTTTTTGGTTACATCAAGCTTGCCTTTAGCCCTGTATCAGTATCATTATATTAGCATCAGTATCCTTCTTGTAATTCTCCTTCAGCTTAGTGTCCTTCTTCAAGCAATAGCTTGTTTTTGGCAGCAGTATAATTCCACATCTCTCCCAGCTTCTTTGCAGCATCACCAATGGAAAGGCCAGGGTACTCACCTTTGATTTTGGAGCAATAACCAGAACAAAACTAGAAGACCAAAGGGAGCCTCTTGGGAGTGTTTGGCTCTTTGAACTTTTTTCTTTTTTTCTTGGGAATTTACAGGTTTTCATCTTTCTCTCTCTCAAAATGGGCCTTATCTGCCTTTACCATGTCTTCAAATTTACCTTCTCTTTAGCAGACACGGTCTTCTACCTCTCTGAGCACTCCTTAGAAAATTCTGAGAAGTTGACAAAAGCATCTGGGTACTTCTTATACTCCTCTCTGCAAGTTTAAAATCCATATGATGACATTTGCCTCTCGACTTCTTGGGAGCTTCTTTGCCCATGGTTAGTTATTTCTCTGTCTGGAACTCGATGTACTGTCATGGCTGGGAGAGTGGGAGCCAGACACATCCTCCTCACTCTCTCTGCTTAGTAACCTGCCTCTCTTCGTGGATAATATCTTTGATATCATCTCCAAAGTAATCTGGTCTTTGATCCTTAGTATTTAATGCCTCAAATCTTCAGGAAATGATTTTTTTAATTCAGACATGGTAGATTCAAGGTTGTATTTTGGTTCTTGTGAACTTATTTTAATATTCTTCAGCTTCAGTTTGAGCTTTCACATGAAAAATTGATATGTGCCACAGTAAGAACCTAGTCTGGTTTTGAATGCTGATATTAAGCTTCTCCAAAGATTTTTCAACAAATATAGTCAGTCTGATTCTTGTGTAGTCCATCAGATGTGGCCCTGTGTTTTTTAAAAAAGGTATTTACTATGAATAAATCATTGAATATACAAATTGTTATTTCTTGTCCAGCCTCATTTCTGTCACCCAGACTGTACTTTCTGATTACCATCCATCTTCATTGTTTCCAACTTTTGCATTCTCATCACCAATAATTATTAATGCATGTTGGTTGCTTGTTTTGTCCATTTCAGTCTGCAGAAATTGGTAGAAATTCTGAATTTCCCCCTCTTTTGCCTTACTTGTTGGTGTATATATTCTAATAATAGTTGTATTATCTTCCTTGTGTGTGTATGAATAGTAACACTTAAAGAAAGAGGAGAGAATAAATAATTCAGACTTAGAGAAGGATAATCAAGCAAGGATTCCTTTATACAATGTCCCATTTAATTCCAGATTCACTATTCCAGAGAACTGACCATTGAATAGTTTTAGGTAGAGTCTTAACCTTGTTTTGGAAAGGAAACATTCATGATTGAAAGATTATGATCTCTGAAACCTGACAGATACCAGTTCAAATATCACTTTTACTATTTAATGGTTTATAGCTTTAACAATGGAGCTCTCTAGTAGTAGCCAGTTAACTTTTGAACTGTAAGAGTATCAGGCACTCTTGGGCTTGGATCAGGCGACAGCAAGGTTCTATCGCTCAGCCATGGCCAAAATCAAGGCTTGGGACTTTCCTGGAAAGAAGAAGGAGGAGCTGTTAAAACAGCTGGACGATCTGAAGGTGGAGCTTTCCCAGCTGCGTGTCGCCAAAGTGACAGGCGCACGGTGCGGCTTCTAAGCTCTCCAAAATCCGAGTTGTCCGAAAATCCATTGCCCGTGTTCTCACTGTTATTAACCGGACTCAGAAGGAGAACCTCAGAAAATACTATAAGGGCAAGAAGTACAAACCCCTGGATCTGCGGCCCAAGAAAACACATGCCATGCGCCGAAGTCTCAACAAGCATGAGGAGAACCTGAAGACCAAGGAGCAGCAAAGAAAAGAGCGCCTGTACCCACTGCGGAAATATGCAGTCAAGGCCTGAACTTAAATAAATAAAACACAAAACTAAAAAAAAAAAAAAAAGTATCAGGCACTGTGCTAAGTGCTTTAAATACATTTAATCCACAGAATAATTCTTTGATATAGGTACTATTAATATATCCAGTTGACAAATGTAAATAATGAGGCAAATAGGAAGTTAGGAAACTTGGTCAAGGTTGCACAACTCAAGGATTTGAACTTGGTCAGTCTGAATCCAGAGTCTGCTCCCATAAAATAAAAATTTGACTGCGATATGATTAACATTAGTTTACCATTTTAAAATGTACACACATCACTGCGATCATTTCAGAATACTTTTCATCACTCAGAAAAGAACCCCCTATATCGGTTAGCAGTTCTAGAGGCCACAAAAATTCATTGCAGTTATTTTACTGTCACAGGCTTGTTTTGAACGCCAGTAGTAATTCATATGCTCAGAACTGTGTTTTGATATAGTAAACAATTTTTAAAATGTCATTTTTATTTGTGATACTGTTAATGTAAATCTTTCCCTCATATATCTGTTTTCTTATTTGTCTGTTGTCTACCTCCTGAATAATATTAATTTTTTTTAATTAAACATAAGGAAAATAAAAATCCAAGGAATTTATTACTTTAGTAAAGAGAGCAAAAAATTTTTTTGTTAGTTGAAATATGATTAGAGAACACGAGGAAGCCTTTCTATTTTGTAATAAGAGAAAAAATTCCTTTGACAATTCAAGTCCTGCTTTACTTTGAAAATTTTTTTTCCTTTTTCTTTACTGTTTGTTACAAACAAGTCATTGAAGTGTTTGCTACAATTTTTTTTTCATTTCAGTAATTGGTCAGATATTTAAAAGATAATGTTATTGATCAAATATCTATGTAACAATATCTGTTTTGCCATTTAGAGCTGGTCATAGCATCTGTGATTTCCTTAATTTTGTTTTAGTTTTCCTTTATGAAATGAATTAATTGTGACAAGTTATAATTTAATGAATCAGAAATTCTATATTAATGTTTGATGTTTATAGTTAAAGAATATATTCCTATTTTGCCAGCTGTTGAAATGTAACCTGACAAACATTAAACACTGTACTTTTTAAGTTTAATATATATATATTCCTATAAATATTCCTTAATGAATATTAAGTATAATTGCCCGCCACAGGCCCCAGAGTAAAAATAAGTGGCACAATTATTAAGCAAAAATTGAAAGATGATAATTAGAATGCTAAGTATGTGTATATTGTGTATCATGTATGTTACATATGCATGTACATTTATAAATTCATCTTTACTTCAATAGTTGCTTATATTTGTGGTAGTAGCATATGTTTGTTGTTGTTAAGTGGCATTGACTCAGAGTGAGCCAGTGAGCAATAGATTTAAACCTTGCCTTATCCTGCACCATCCTCACCATCTCTGATATACTTGAGCTCATTGCTAGTCACTGTACAAATCCCTCTCATTAAGAGTCTTCCTCTCTATTTCTTCCTCCACCTTTTTTTTAAGAACTGTTCCCTCCTGACAATATGCCCACAGTATGTGTTTCACTATCCTTGACTTTTTTATTTTTATTTTTTAAGCACTTAAAAAATTTTTTTAAATAAATTTTTTAATTTTAATTGTCATTTTAACAAAACTTTACAGAAAAGTTAGATTTTCATTCATTCATTGTTGCACGTTTTACCCCCTCTCCCTCCCTTTCCCCTCTTCAAGTTGACTTTTTTCCCCTTTTCATTAGTTTGTTTACAAAATTCTAATACAAATCCTTGACTCTTCAGAAGCACCTTAATTACACTTCTTCCAAAACTTTGTTTGTTCTTTTGGCAGTCCATGAGATATTCAGTACTCTCCACCAACACAACTCACAGCATTGATTCTATCATCCTTATTCATTGTACAACATTCAGCTGCATAAGAAGTAATTGAAAAGATTTTACCAATGAAACATGTCTTTTGATTTCTTAACTGCTAGTACTTTGAGTATTGATTATTGATTCAAGTAAAATGAAATAGTTGCCAAGTTCAGTCTTTTCTCCATTTATCACAATGTTGCTTTATTGGTCTAGTATGGTGTTAAGAGTTTATCGTTCAAAATGGCTTTCATAGTCATTGAATTGGACTTTGTCATGTGGATGGATGGGAATGTATGAATCAGATATGCTAGCCTATCCACAAAAGGATTGACTGGTCTCACCACTCAGTTGAGCAGCCTAAATTGGTAGGACTGAGAGCTTTGTCACACTGGTCTAAAGCTGAGGGCTCAAGGCTGAAGTATCTGTGAACACATTTAGGTAGTTGTCCTGACAGAGTGGTTGCATTCTGCTACTAACCTGAATTAAAGCCTTTTGATTCTTCCAATGTGGTGTTTTGTGGTCTATGAGCTAGTGTATCAGATTCTGGGCCCAGTAGACTGGTAAGATTGGTGTTTCGATGAATAGGAAGAGGTGTGGATAACATGTCTGACCAATTCTGCTGAATTGGTTTTGTGTTGTGCATGCTGTTCATGGGGACATTTCCCCTTGTGAAGTTGGTAAAGGTCAGAAAGGGTCTTCCTCACGTCGCCCTTGCTCTTTATACATCTGGTAATGAGGATTTTTGTTTTCTTGATGTTCAGATATAATTCCTCTTCTAGGCTGTAGTCTTTAATCTTCAGCAGTAAATTATTCTAGTCTTTTTCACTTTAAGCAAGTAATGCTGTGTTATTTGCATAACACAGATTGTTGATGAGTCTTCCTCCAATCCTAATGCCACAATCTTCTTCATATAGTCCAATTTCTAAGCTCAACATACAGACCAAATAGATTTGAAGAAAGAACGCAACCTTGATGCACACCTTTTCTGATTTTAAACCATTCAGAATTCCCTTGTTCCATTCAGACAACTTACACAGGCAAAAGAAATTTCTTGCCAACTTTGAGTATCTGCATGGATAATAAGTTTTTGGTAAAAATAATTCAGTATTTAAATATGAAATTTTCCTACTATGTAACTCTTTTGAATGTGTGTTTCTTCCCTTTTCCTTGATGCTTACTGCATCATTCAATATTTTGCCCATAGAATCATTCCGTATTGCAGACAAAGGTTTAAATTTGTTCTTCAGCTCTTTCCACTTGAGAAATGCTGAGCTTGTTTTTTCCATTCAGTTTTTCTACTCTAGCTCATTGCATATTTTGTTATAAAACTGTCTTCTTGAGCTCCCTTTTGAAATTTTCTGTTCATTTGTGTTATTTCATCAACATCACCAGCTTGAAGACTAAGGTGAGTCTGATCCAGATTGTAATCTTTCAAGTTACTTGTTAAGCATATGGAAGTTGGACAGTTAATAAGAATGACAAAAGAATAAGTGATGCCTTTGAGTTGTTTATTGGTGAAGAGGACTGAATACTCCATGGACTACTAAGAGAACAAACAAATTGGAGAAAGTGTGGCCAAAGTGCTCCTTACAGGCAAGGTGAAATTTTGTCTCATATATTGTGGGCATGTTGTTAGAATTGGTGAATCCTGGAGAAGGATGTCATACTTGGAAAGGTGGAGGGTCAGTGAAGGAAAAGATGACTCTTTAAGAGATGGATTAACACAGTGACTGTTTCAGTCGCACACGTATATCAAAGGTGCTAAGGATGGCACAGGATAAGGCAAAGTTCAGATCTGTTGTTCATATGGTCACTGTGAGTCGTGGTCATGGCACCTAACAACAATAGCATATTAAAAGTCAATGTCACAATCTCTTCAGACATCTATTTGACATCTTTCCTGTTTTTTATCTTTAAATTAAAAAATAATGATAATTTATTTCAGAGAAAATATGAAGAAATAATCATTTTAATATATAACTATGAGAGTTTGCTTATTGCAAAAGCTCTTTCCCCCCCTCTACTGGTTTACTTACAAAGTTTGTATACATTTTTTTCCCCACTGGATCTTTCACCTTTCCTGTCTTTTTTATAAAAAAATTTTTTTTAAATTAATTTTAATGAAAGTTTACAGACACTTTGGATTTCCATTCATTCATCATTGCACTTTTCTCCCTGCCCAGCCTCCTTCCCACCACCCCCTCCCGGTTCACTCTTCTCTTTGAAAAGTAAAAGAAAAATTCTTTGATTGTTATACAATGCCTCCCCTCAAGTCCACTCCACTATGCAGCCTTCGTTCTGGACTCCTGTCATGACAGTAATACCTGATCATATATCCCTTTTAAACAGTTCTCTCCCTCATCTGTTTCAATGCAGTATAATTTATCCATATTTCTCGGTCTCCCTCCAACCCTGATGTCAGTCCCATTTTACAACCGTGGCCCAATGCAGTATTTGTCCTTTTGTGACTGAGATATTTCACTCAGCATAATGTCCTTCGGGGTCACCCATTTTGAATAATATTGCATGAGTTCCTTGTTTTTCAATGCAGTATAATCTTCCCTTGTGTGAATATAACACATCTTCTCTATCCATTCATTTGTTGATGGGCGTTTTCAGCTCTTTACTATTGTGAACAAAGCTGCGATAAACATGGGTGTGCATATATTTGCTTGGGTGGCAGTTATTGTTTCTTTAGGGTATATTCCTAGTTGTGGAATTGCTGGGTCAAATGGTATTTCTATTTGCAACTTTTTGAGAACATGCCATACTGCCTTCCATAGTGGTTGCACCATTTTACATTCCCACCAACAGTGATTAAGGGTTCCAGTTTCTCCGCAACCTCACCAGCATTTGTTGTTTGCTGTTCTGTTAAGTTTTGCTATTCTTACTGGGGTGAGATGATATCTCATAGTTGTTTTCATTTGCATCTCTCTTACAGCTAGGGATTTTGACATTTCTTCATGTGTTTGTTGGCCATCTAAATGTCTTCTTTGGGGAAGTGTCTGCTCATATCCTGTGTCCATTTTTTCAGTTGGGTTGTTTACCTTTATCTTGTTGTGGTGCTCAAGTATTCTATAAATTCTAGATGTAAGTCCCTTATCTGACATGTTATTACCAGATATTTTTTCCCAGTCTGTGGCTTCCCTTTTTACCGTGTTGGAGAAGTTTTTGGGTTTGTGTAGGGAGTTGATTCTTAGAAGGTCCCATTAATCTATTTTATCCTCTCCTGGTTGTAGATTTTTCAGGATGCTCGGAAGACTGTTTATATTGTGGATTAGGACTTAGAGTTCTTCCAGGATTTTCTTTAATGAAGTTTATAGTCCTTGATTTTAGTCTTAGGTCCATGATCCACTTTGAGTTGTTTTTTGTGTATGGAGTGATGTATGGATCTTGCTTGAGTTTTCGGCAGATTGTTGTTGTTGTTGTTGTTATGTGCCATCGAGTTACTTGCGACTCATAGCGACCCTATGTACAAGAGCTCTAAATGCTGTTCTATCCTGTGCCAATCTAGACATCTCAAACGCACTCATTCCCACCACTCCAGCCACAGAATCTGTCCATCTTATCGAAGGTCTTCCTCTCCTTCGCCTCCTCTCCACTCTGCCAAACATGATGTCCCTCTCCAAGGACCAGTCCCTCCTTGCAACATGCCCAAAGTATGCCAGATGAAGCTTCAGAATCCTTAACTCCAAGGAGCATTCTGGCTTCACCTTCTCCAGGACAAACCTGTTTGTTCTCCTAGCAGTCATGGTATATTCAACACTTTTCTCCAGCACCACAGCTCAAAGGCATCAATTCTTTTTCTATCATCTCTATTCACCCTCCAACTCTCTGATGCATAGCATGTAACTGCGAAGACTATAGGCCGGATCAGGTGCACCGTAGTCTCCAGCCTGACGTTGTTGCTCTTCAGTACTCTTGAGATGTCCCTCACAGCTGACTTTCCCAATGCAATTAGTCTCTTGATTTCCTGGCTGCTGTTACCAAGAGTGTTGACTGTGGAGCCAAGTAAACTAAACCTGTTAACTATCTCAGTCTCTTCACCATCCATACTGATGCTGCCAATTGGCCCAGTGGTGAGAATCTTTGTTTTCTTGATGTTGAGCTTCAATTTTCCAATTTTGCCAACACCATTTGTTAAAATGGCTGTCATTTTCTTACTTAACTGATTTCATTTCCTTGTCATAGATCAGTTGACCATATAGGTAGGTGGGCTGATTTCTGGGTTCTCAATTCTATTCCATTGATCTATGTGTCTGTCACTGTACCAGTATCATGCTATCTTGACTACCATGGCAGTGTAGTAGGATTTTAAATCAGGGAGTGAGATGCCTCCTACCTTGTTTCTATTTTCAGTGAGTGCTTTGCTTATTCCGGGCTTCTTTCCATTCCAAATGAAACTGGATATTGCCTTTTCTATCTCGTTGAAGAATGGAATTGGTATTTGTATTGGGATTGCATTGAATGCGTAAATTGCCTTTGGTATTATTGTCATTTTCACTATATTGAGTCTTCCTATTCATGAGCAATGAATATTCTTCCACTTCTCAAGGTCTCTTTTTGTTTCTTGTAGTAATGTTTTGTAATTTTCTTTGAATAGATCCTTTGTGCTTCTGGTTAGATTTACTCCCAAATATGTAATCTTGTGATTAGCTATTGTGAAGGCTATTGATTTTCTTAGCTCCACCTCTACATTCTCTTTGTTACTGTAGAGAAATTAAACTCATTTTTGTATGTTGATCTTATATCCTGCCACTTTGCCAAATTGGTCCACTGTGTCCAATAGTTTTCTTGCTGAGTCTTTAGGGTTTTCTAAGTATACTATCATATTATCTGCATTGTTGTGGTTTTTATGTGCCATCAAGTCACTTGTTTCTCCTAGTGACCCTATGTACAAGAGCCCTAAACACTGCTCTATCCTGTGCCAACCTCACTGTCTCCTACACACTCACTCCCACCACCCTAATCACAGAATCGATCCATTTCATCTGGGGTCTTCCTCTCCTGTGCCATCCCTCCATTCTCCTGCGCCATCCCTCTACTCTCCCAAACATGATGTCCCTCTCCATGGACCAATCCGTCATTGTAACATGCCCAAAGTATATCAGACGAAGCTTCAGAATCCTTGACTCCAAGGAGCATTCTGGCTTCACCCTCTCCAGGACAACCTGTTTTTTCTCCTAGCAGTGCATTGTATATTCAGCACTTTTTTCCAGCACTGCAGCTCAAAGGCATCAATTCTTCTTCTGTCATCCCTAGTCACTGTCTAACTCTCTGATGCATAACATGTAATTGCGAAGACAATAGCCTGGATCTTTGTCAGTTCGGACACCTCTTATTTCCTTCTCTTGCCTTATTGCTGTGATTAAGACTTCCAATACAATATTGATTAAGAGAGGTAATAGTGGGTATTCTTGCCTATTTCCTGTTCTTAAAGGGAATGCATTAAATCCCTCTCCATTGAGAACAATGTTGGCTCTCAGGTTTGCATATATACTTTTTACTATGTTGAAGAAATTCCCCTCTAATCCTATATTGTTGAGTGTTTTAATCAGGTGAGGGTGTTGGGTTTTGTCAAAGGCCTTTTCTGCATCAATTGATAGGGTTATGTGGTTCTTGTTCTTTGCTTTGTTAATGTGATGAATTACATTGATTGTTTTTCTTATGTTGAACCATTCTTACATACCTGTTATGAATCCCACTTGGTCATGGTGAATTATTTCTTTGATGAATCATTGGATTATATTGGCTAGTATTTTATTCAGGGTTTTCATCATAAATGATGAAACACCACAACTTGATGTCACACCACAACTCATTTTGTCTTTAATCAGTGCATCATATAGATTCTTGAGATGGTTTCTAAATTCACATGGGATACAGTCAAGGTTGTTTTTTTACTTTGGTAGGATTGCTTTGTTTGTTTTTTAACCTCTTTTTAAAAAAAATTTCTATTTTATACTGGTTAGCTTACAAAATTACTATACATTATTTTTCATATTGGATCTTTCCCATTTCCTTTACCCTCCCCTAACTCCACCCATCAAATTATGCAACCCTAGGATTAACCACCCCTCTCTGATCACTTATTTTAATTTTCTTCAGCTTCAGTTTGTACTTGCATCTGAGCAACTGATGGTCTGTTCCATAGTCTGCCCCATCCTTGTTTCAACTGAAAATGTTGCACTTCTTAACTAGCTCTTTCCATAGATGAAGTAATTTTGCTTCTTGTGTATTCCATCAGGTATTGTTGATGTTTGTGTTTTTAAAAAGGTATTTGCAAGGGAGCTCTGGTGGCCTAGTGGCAAGAAGCTGGGCTGCAATCCCAGAGGTATGTGGCTCAAATCCACTAGATGTCTGCTGGAGAAGGAGGGGCAATCTCCTCCTGTACCAGTCAGATGCGATTTGATGGGACACACACACACACATACAATCATACACTCTTACACTTAAAAAGTATGAAAAGGTATTTGCAACGAATAAATAATTACTTATACAAAATTCTGACATGAAATCCCTAGCTCATTTTTGTCAACAAGCCAAAATACTAGTCTTTATTTATTTCCAGTTTTTACATTCATATCACAGGGTAATATCTTGCTGAATATTATTGACTAGAGCTGTACATATGGAGCTCTGGTGGCCTAATGGTAAGAAGCTTTGCTGCAACCCCCAAAGCATATAGTTCAAATCCGCCAGCTGCTCCACAGGAAAAGGATGAGCAGTCTCCTCCTGTTCAATTTACTGCCTCTGAAAACCCACTTGAAGGTCAGCTATGAGGTGGTTCTGATTCAGTGGCACCCAACAACAGCAACAAAACCACATAGACTGGGAAATGCCAGAAATTAAAGCAACATTCAGAAGAGACTATGATGTCAAGGATATCATTGCTGATGTTGGTGGATCTCGGCTGATAGCAGAGAATACCAGAAAGATATTTACTTATGTTTTATTGATGATACAGAAGTATTAAGCTGTATTGCTGTTAGGTGCCATTGAGTCAAGTATGAATTATAGTGACTCTGTGAATAGCCAGCCTGAATCCTGCCCTATTTTGTGCCATCCTCATTATCTCAACACCTGGAGTTCATTACTGAAGTCACCATGCCAGTTCATCTCCTTGATGGTGTTTCTCTCCTTTGCTCTCCTTCCATCTTTCCAAGCATGATATCCCTTTTCAAGGTACACCCGGTAGGTCAGAATAAATTCTGGCTAACATTGAGAGGAATGGGAATACTGGAACATTTGATTGTACTCATGCCAAATCTGAATATAGACCAATTAACAATGGTTTGAACAGAACAAGGGGGTACTGTTGTTGTTGTTGGTAGGTACTGTCAAGTCAACACTGCATGATTTAAAATTAGGGAAGATGTGTATCAGAATTGTATCCTTCCAGTATATGCTGAGCAAATAATCTGAGAAGTTGGACTACATGAAGAAGAATGTAACATCAGGATTGGAGGAAGCCTCGTCAACAACCTGCATTATTCAGATGACACACAACTTTGCTTGCTATTAGTGAAGAAGACTTGAAGCATTTACTGAAGAAAAGCAAAGATTATAGCCTTCAGTATAAATTATACTTCAATATAAATAATATAAATATAAATAAAAATCTCAAAACGGAACCAATAAATAAGTGGCATCACAGTAAATGGAGAGGTTGAAATTGTCAAGGATTTATTTTTATTTGGATCCACAATCAATACCTTTGCAAGCCACAATCCAAAAATCAAAAGGCATATTGCATTGGGAAACTCTGCTGTCTGTAACCTTTGAAAAGTACTAAAGATCAAGTATTTCATATTAAAGACTTGGATGAGCCTGGCTCAAGCCATTCCATCTTTACTTCTTCCATGTACATGTGAAAGTTGAAAAATGAGTAAGGAAGACTGAAAAGTACTGATACTTTTGAATTGTGGTGTTAAGAGTATTGAGTACTTCATGGACTGCCAAAAGGGTGAATAAATAAGTCTTAGAAGAAATATGGCCAAATATTCTTTAAATCAAAATATTCTTCCTTAAAAGGAAGAATGGTCCTAAATGATCCTAAAAGAATGATTCCTTAAAAGGAAGAATAATATGTTAGACATATTACCAAGGAGGACCAGTCCTTGAGAAAAGATCATGCTTGGAAATGTAGAGAGTTTGAGAAGGAAAGGAAGACCTTCAATGAGATAGAGATTAACACTGTGTAAAAAGAATGAGAGGGGCATGAGGACAGCTACAGCTGACCTCTGCTAATTCCACAAGGGGGCACTATCTCTATCAACAGCATCCACAACACATCAATTCCCTGGAGGTTAGACATGATACCCACACTCCCATATCCATTTGTACCAATTCCAACCCCAGTTCTATTGCTTTATTGTTGTTGTTGTTGTTAGATGCCATTGAGTCAGTGCTGACTCTAGTAATCCTATGAACAATGGATATGAACTCTATCCTGTGCCATTCTTGTCATCTCTGATATACTTGAGCCCATTGTTAATGTCACTGTGTCATTTCATCTTGTTGAGAGTCTTCCTCTCCTTTGCTGACCTACTTTCCAAGCCTGAGGTCTTTCCCCAATAACTGACCACTCCTAACAACATGTCCAAAGTATATGAGATGAAGTTTGACCATACTTGCCTCTGGTTGCATTTTCCCCAAGATATATTTGTTTATTCTTTTGGTAGTAGTCCATGTGATACTAGGTACTTTTCTCCAAAATCTGTTGCAACAGCTGCATAGTCCTTACAAAAACATGCTCATGATTTTGGAATTTATTAAGGAAGTTAGCATGTTACAACTCATGTTGGTAACAGGATTTCTCAATCAAGACAGCTTCTTAAGCATGCTTACAGGCCTTTCAGCATTCATCCCTGGACTTTTGGTCAGTGTTACAAAGCTCTCTTAGTCCAGGCTATTATAATGTCTCTCCGGCAACCCCCTCCATCTCGTGGCCCTCCAGCAAGCTTGGGCAAAGGCTTCTGGCTCTGACTCTTTGGGATAGCCATCCCAGGTCAGCTCTATTTTACCTCACATCTCTAGTTTTCCACTGTGGCTGTTGTGGCTCTTGTGTAGGTTCAGGTCTGACTGGTGCAGGAATCTCTGGCCCAAAGGATGTACACTGCATTCACTGCTTCTTTCTTGCTGGTATTAAGGTATTCAGTCTCTGCTGCTGCACCTACTCAATTTAAATCTGACAGAATGGCCATACCGCCCAATACCCTAGTGGCTACCACACCCGGTTTACTTGTTCCCTTCTAGCCATGTGGTGAAAATTAAAGGCAAAGACCTAGGAAAATAATTTTGTATGATAAACCCACTAAATCACACACAATGACCCAAACTGTGTATTCAAGCACAGCAGAGATTGTGAGGATGCAACAAAACCATGCAGGGTTTTGATCTGTTCTATTATAGAGTCATCATAGTTGATTGGAAGGCATGTAACATGTCAATCTTAAAATTTTAGCTTTTAAATGGCAAGTTTGTATTCTTTGTCAAACCAAATTGATATCTAACAATAGACATATTTTGCTTTGTAAAACAGTACAAAGTAAATACAATGTTCCTGTGAAAATCAGTTTAGTTATAGATTAGGAAGATTTAAGATGTATATGAAATAATTTGTGAACTGTTTTTTGGTCATTTAAAAATGGTAGTGACATGAAGATTGGAAATTTTAATTGATTAAAGATTTTTGTGTTATTAAGAAGCTAATTTGAGTAAGTTTGATAATGGTAATGTAATTATTTTTTAGAAAATGGTCTTCATTTTAGAACAAATCATGCTGTGACATTTAGAGATGCAGTGATATTATTCCTGACATAGTTAAAATATAGAGGGAGAGAGAAAGAGGAGAGTGGACAATCAAAGAGTTATTAAGCTATATGATGTTATACATAGGGGTTGTAACACTATTTTACCTACTTTTGTAGTGTTTCAAATTCTTTATGATATAAAATTAAAGGAAAAAGAAATCCAAGTTGGAACTAGTAAAAAATGTGCATTTCTTTTTCTTTTTGTTGTGATATAAGTGACAGTTTACATAGCAAACAGGTTTTCCATTCATCTATACATAGACATTTTGTTACAGCATTAACTGTAGTACCCACAATGTATTCACACTCTAAAATCTCTGTTATTTTTGTTTCCATTCTTCTGTCCTACTCTTTCCTGCCTGTTGTGAATTTTCCTTGGGCAAATGACTTTATTTAGTTTTTATTCTAAGGAATGAGTGCCTTCACAGTATTCTTTTTCACCATGTAAGGCTTATCATTTGGCTGCAAGTTGAGCCACTAAGGTGAGTTTTATTCCTGGTTCAAAAGATGACTAAAGATCATAATTTCAGGAGTTCCACCAGTCTCTATCAGTTAAGCGAGCTTAGCTTTTTAGTGCTGGGTTTTTAATATTTTTCAAATTTTCTATCATGACTTTGACTACATTAATGCCTAAAATACTTTAAATATCTTATTCACCAAAGATGTAGAATAATGACCTGATTTTAAAAATCCAGTAATGAAAGAATTTTTTCTTTTACTTTTCAAAAAGAAAAGTGAATTTGGGGGGAGGGGTGTGCAGGGACAAAAGTGAAGCAATGAATGAATAGAAATCCAAAGTTTCTGTAAACTTTCATTGAAATAAAATGTAAAAAAACTCAGTATTGACAAAAAATCCAGTTACCATATTATAAAGTTAATGTTTTTGAAATTCAGCTTCTATATTAGAAAGTGGGAGCTCTGGTGGCCAATTGGCAAAAAGCTGCACTGCAATTCTGAAGGTATGCAGTTTGAGGCCACCAGCTGCTCCGTGGGGAAGGATGGGCAATCTCCTCCCATGCGATTAACTGCCTCTGCAAACTCACTAGAATGTCAGCTATGGGTCGATTCCAAGTCAACGGTATTCAACAACAGTTAGAAAGTGAATGTTTCTTTTGGAAAGGGTATGAGCTTCTAGATCAGACCTGAATATGAATACTAGCCCTTCTGTATCTTAGCTTAGGTAAGTGATGTGACCTTTCAGAGCTTCAGTTTCTTCCTTTATAAAACTCCTCTAATAGTATCTACTTCACAGTTATTACTATTTGTAATGAGTTATAATGAAATTGTAAATACATAAAGTCTGCTTGCCATTTGGGAGATGATTACTAAGTGGCAGATATAGTATTTTTATGTTTTATAGTAGAGTTGTACAAGCAAATGCATGTATAGATCTCTGACAATACATATTACATGTATCTGTGTAACAGTCATCTATTTCAGCAGAACCCTGATGTAGACCATACAAACTACCATATGTATGTTTGTAAAGTTTGCCTTTATAGAATTTATGCTGTTATTATGTGCCATTGAGTCACCTGGAACTCATAGCAACCCAATGTACATTAGCTCTGAAATCTGCCCTGCCCTAAACCATTCTTCTTATCTCAGACAGACCTAATTCCAGTTCTCCAGTCATGGAATCAATCTCATCCTGGGTTCTCCTCTCCTGTGCTGTCCCTCCACCCTTCAAAGCATAATGTTCCTCTCTAAGGGACTGGTCTCCCCTGGCCATGTGCTCAAATTATGTGAGATAGAGCCTTAAAATCCTTGCATCTAGAGAGCAGCCTGGTTTCACTCTCTCTAGAACAGACCTCTTTGTTCTCCTGCCATGTCTATGGTATGTTCAACACTCTTTTCCAGCACCACAACTCGAAGGCATTAATCCTCCTTCTATCATCCTTAGCATTGTCCAGCTCTCTGATGCATAGCAAGTAATTGTGAAGACCATGTTCTAGATCAGGCCCACCTTAGTCTTCAGACTTACATCGTTGTTGTTCAGTACTCTAGAGAGGTCCGTGACAGCAGACTTTCCCAGTGCAATTCATCTTTTGATTTTCTGACTGCTTGTGCCAAGAGTGTTGATTGTGGGACCAATAAATCTGAAGCTAATCAACAATCTCAATCTCTTCTTCGTCCATCATGAAGCTTTACTGATAATGCTTCAGAGGTTAGGTTTATGAGCGTGTTGCTCTGTAATGCCTAAGACAGGTTGAATCAAAACATGAATGTCACTTAACTTCTTGTCCCTTACTATCACGTACTTGGAGCATATAATTATGACAATTATAAGAAGCAAGTCATAAAAGCAGCAAAGAAACACCATCTTTTCACGGAAAAAAAAAAGAATGGAAAAGATTTTCTTTTGAAGTTGAAGTGTTTTTGAATTAATGAAGTGTACAGTGATTTTACTAAGTTTTATTTATGAAAATATCCTTTGCATTCATGCCAGAAGGTTTTAATACAGTTATAAGTAGGATTTATACAAAGAAACACAGCCTAAATTTATGATGTGTTTGTAAATGTAAGAAAAAGTCTAAATTTACAATATTTGTAATTTATTGTTAAGTATCGTCCTATCACTATTCTTGGAATGCTATTATTTTATAAACATAAGTGTTGGTTATGAACCTGTATTATCCTAACCTATACTACTTTTGAAGAAGTCTTCTGGAATGTTTGCTATGTCTTATGGGAATTTAATAGGAGAGAAAAAGATACAGGATGAATACTCCTGCCTTTGACTTTGACTCAGCCTTTTAGCATCAGCAATCTTGAGAGCTGCTTTTGTACCTTTGATTTACTTTAGACATTCTTCCTCCCTTCTATGCTGTTTGCTGTATTTGATATAAATCAATCTGCGGAAAGCTTATATACATAAAAATTGTTTTTAACATAATTACCAACCTTGATACCTTTTCAAATATTTCCTCTTCCTATACATCTACTCAAGCCTGGAAGCAGGAGCAGCATCCACTACTGAAATGGCTTGCCTCCGGAAACTCTGCGTATGAACAGTGCTCAGGCCTTTCATTCAGAGGGTTGCTATGAGTCGTCTACGACTCCAAGGCACCTAACAACAACAACATATATCTACTATTGCCCTTGTTGATGTTTTCATGTTTTTAGAGTGACATAAAACCTTTTCAATTAATGTAGCAAGTTTTGCAACTACCGTCAGAGTTGTGTAGTCTGTAGGGATTTGTGCTGCTAACCCAAAGACTGTATCTTTCTTTTGGTTCAAATCCATCAGTGATGTTGAGGGAGAAAGATGAGCAGCCTCTATCTGTGCAATTTACAGTCTTGGGAACCCATCGGAGGGTTATCTATGAGTTGGCGCCAACGTGATGCCAACATGTTTTGAGTGAGTGAAGCAGTAAGATACTTTTTTTAGTAAAAAGACTGAACTTTTCCCCTTTCTGAGTTAAATTTTGCTAATATTTTTGTGTTGTTTCTAAATGTCTTCTTGTACAATAGAGAATATTGAAATATTTTAAAAAGAATGAATTTCATTCAGATAAGTCATTGAAGCAGATGGTGCTGCCTTCACACAGTTTGTACAAAGATGTTTATTATAGTATTGTTTGTTGTTGTGTACCATCGAGTCAGAACTGACCCATAGCCGACCCTCTGGTGGGTTTTCAGAAGCAGTTTAATCACACAGGAGGAGATTGCCCATCAGTTTCCCACAGAGTAGCTGGTGGATTTGAACCATGCCTTCAGCATTCCAGCACAGTTTCTTAGCACTAGGCTACCAGAGCTCCCTACAGCATTGTTTAAAATCACAGATATACCAAACAGTCTAAGTGTCTAGCAATAAGGATTAAACTATGCTATGCCCAGGTAGTGGAATGCTAATACAGTGGTTTAAAAGATAATAGTAAATTAAGCCCACTGCTATATTAACCCAAGGCCATTCTAACTCACTGCTGTCAAGAAAGTTCCAGCTCAGATCTTAATGGGAAGAGACTCTTCATCTTTCTCCCACAGAGTAGGTGATGTATTTAAGCTGCTAAGCAACCCAGGATATTACCCCCTATGCCACCAGAGCTCTTGGTTTCTAGCAGTAAGGACTAAACCCATTTAATCGAATGCTATATCATGGTTTAAAAGAAAACAATACGTAAATATGTGTATATCATAATCTCCAAGGCATATATTGTTAGATGTAAAGGGCAGTTTGGGTAGTGTATAGCTTGTGAATGTATTTAATGATACTCAAGAGTTTACTCCAAAATTGTTACACTAATACATTTTATATGCTGATTTTTTTGGGGGGGGGTGGAGGTTTGCCACACACAGAGTACAGGGGGGGAAAACTTTATAGAACTTCTGATTCTAGTCTTTATTTAGGTAGCAAAGAATATAAAATAATTGATAAATTAATAACTGCTTACATGTATTTTATTGATTTGGGGCTTTTGTTAAAATAAAACCTTATAAACAACTTTTCACAGAAAATTAAGTGGGGAGTACAGTTTCTGAAGGCAGAGTTTTGGTGTAAGAATTAATCTTCTCTGGGAATTTTCCCTCTAATGAATTTTCTTGTTCTGAACCAACAATATTGGGGCAGGGTGTAAGTGGTTAATTTGAGTACAAATGTTTTTTATACTTCTGCTTAAATTTTTTTAATTAAGTAGATTAAGCCTTTGGACTTGGAAGGCTGTGAATTTGTGTGATATTGCAGGCTAAATAATATAATGAATGGGCCAATTCCATTAAAAAGCATTAATTCTTTTCAATATGCTTCCCATTAACACATACTTTCTCTCATAAACTTTTAAAGTCATTATTATTCAGCAGGGTGGCTGAAGTATCACTAATAGTCCAAGGAAATGGACAGCTTACTTGTGTTGTTATTGTTAGGTGCTGTTGGGTTGAGTACAACCTATAGCTATTCTAATGACGACAGATTTGAATCATTTTATATTCTGTGCCATTCTTATGCTTCCTGATACACTAGAGCCCATTGCGCAGTTACTGTGTCAGTCCACCCAGTTGAGGGTCTTCCTTTTCTTCACCAACCCTCCACCCTTCCAATCATTATGTCTCTCTCCAAGGAATAGCCTTTCCTAGAAACTTACCCTAAGTATGTGAGGTGAAGCTTTGTAATTTTTGCCTCGAAGGAGCATTCTGGTAGTGCTTCCTCCAAAACATTTGTTTATTCTTTTGACAGTCCATTGGATGTTCAATACTTTTCTCCAACACCACAGCTCAAAGGCATTAATTCTACTTCTGTCATCCTTATTCATTGTCCAGCTTTCAAATGCATAGCAATTACTCAGAAAGACTATGACCTGAATCAGATGTACCTTAGTTCTCAAACTGACATCATTATGCCTCAATAATTTGGAGAGGTCCCTGACTGCAGACTTTCCTAATGTAATTCATATCCTGATTTCCAGACTACTGATACCAAGAGTGTTGATTGTGGATCCATGTAAGATAAAATTGACAGTTTCAATCTTTTCTCCGTCTATTGAGATGTTACCTATAGATCCATTGGTAAGAATTTTTGTTTTCTTATGTTGAGATGCAATCCACATTGAAGGCTGTATTCCTTGATCTTCTGCAACAAGTGCTTCAGTTCTCCTCATTTTCAGTAAATATGGTTGTGTCATCTGCATCACACAGATTATTGATCAGCCTTCCTCCGAACTTAATGCCACATTCTTCCTCATAGAGTCCAGATTAAAAAATTTGTTCAGCATACAGATTGAGTAAGTAATGGAGAAAGAAAACAATCAATAACCTCTGTGCAGATATCACAACCTTGCTTGTTGAAAGTGAGGAACTTGAAGCACTTGTTTACAGAAGATCAAGCAATATAATCTTCAATGTAGATTGAATCTCAGTGTCAAGAATATAAAGATTCTTACCACTGGGCTGATAGACATCGTCATGATAGATGGAGAAAAGATTGAAACTATCAACCTCTTACTTGGATCCACAATCAACACCCTTGGTGCTAGCAGTCAGGAAATCAGGAGACATATTGCAGTAGGAAAGTCTGCAGTTAGGGACCTCTCCAAATTTTTGAAGAGTAGTGATGTCAGTTTGAGGACTAGGGTACATCTGATTGAGGCTGTGGTCTTTCTGATCATTTGCAATGTATTTGAGAGCTGGAATGACAGAAGAATTGATGCCTTTAGGCTGTGGTGTTGAAGAAGAGCACTAAACATCCCCTGGACTGCCAAAAGAACAAACAAATACATCTTTGGAGAGGGTGCAGCCAGAGTGCTTTTCAGAGGCAAAGACGATGAGGCTTTGCCTCACATAACTTTGGGCATGATGCTAAGAGGGGCTATTACTTGGAGGACATGATAGTCAGAAAAGTAGAGGGTTGGCAAAGAGGAAGACCCTCAACCAGGTGGGTTGACCTGGTGTCTACTGCAATGGGCTTTTATGTCTCAGAAAGTGTGAAGAAGGCACAGAATAGGATAAGGTTCAAATCTCTTGTTCACAGAGTTTCTGTTGGTCCTACTAAATGGCACTTAGCTACAACTACTATTTTCATAGGCCTGTTATTGAAGAAATGGATAGCCAGTCCTTCTACCTATAGACAGGGGATGAGTCTTGTGAGGCAAATAATCAAAGAACCAGTCATATGAACCTGTCTGTCTTTGTTGTCAGTTTGCCACATATTTAACACACACACGGCAATCAGAAAAAGCTCTTAAACACTCATTTTCAAAGACATTTACCTTATCTTAAAAAAGATATATATATTTTTTAGATTTTAATGAACGTTTATAAAGAACTTGGATTTCCATTCATTCACTTTGCACATTTTCCTCCCAGCCCCCCCCCATTTGCTTTTTTCTTTGGGGGGGAAAAGTTCTTTAATTGTTATACGGTCCCCCCCCTTCCTCTGACCATTTTACTAAGCAGCTCTTATTCTGGACTCCTGTCATGCCAATAATACCTAATCATATATTCCTTTTATACAGTTCTCTCCATCTGTTTCAATGCTGTATACATTATTTATCTCCTCTTTTTTTTAGTTTCCCCAAACCCCCATATCAGTCCTGCTCTGTAACTGTGGTATTATGCAATATTTGACTTTCTGTGATTGAGATATTTCACTCAGCATAATGTCCTCCACGGTCACCTATTTTGTATAACATTCCATGAGTTCCTTGTTTTTCAATGCTGCATAATATCCCATTGTGTTAATATACCACAGCTTCTCTACCCATTCATTTGTTGAAGGGCAACCTTTGCTATTGTGAACAAACCAGCAGTAAACATGGATGTGTGTAAATCTGCTTGGGTGGCAGTTCTGGTTTCTTTAGGGTATATTCCCAGTAGTGGAATTGCTGGGTCAGATCGTATTTCTATTTCCAACTTTTTGAGAAAGCACCATACTGCCTTCCACAGTGGTTGCATCATTTTACACTCCCACCAACAGTGAATAAAGGTTCCAGTTTCTCCACAACGTTGCCAACATTTGTTGTTTGCTGCTCTGTTAAATTTTGCTATTCTTATTGGTGTGAGATGTTATTTCATAGTTGTTTTCATTTGCATCTCTCTTAGAGCTAGGGATTTTGAACACTTCTTCATGTGTTTGTTCGCTATATGATTTGAATGTCTTCTTTGGTGAAGTTTCTTTTCATATCCTGTGCCCATTTTGCAATTGGGTTGCTTACCTTTATCTTGTGGTGTTCGAGTATTCTATAAATTCTGGATATAAGTCCCTTATCAGACATGTCATTACCAAATTTTTTTTTCCTAGTCTGCGGATTCCCTTTTTACCCTGTTGGAGAAGTTTTTGGATGTGCATAGGGATTTGATTCTGAGAAAGTCCCATTCATCTATTTTACCATTTCCTGGTTGTAGGTAAAAATAGTAATTTTTAAGTATTTGTGCAATTTAGGTACCCTGTTGAAACCTCAACAACAAATAAAAAATATTAAAATAAGGCAGTACTCTTCTACATAAAACTTGTGCCCCAAAAGAGAACAAATATGGTATTAAATTATGCAGTGAAATGTTTTGATGGTGACCTAATCCATAAAAGAGTTGTACTACTAACCTAAAGGTGGTTGGTTTGAATCTACCAGCAATTACTAAGTAGAAAAATGGCTTATCTCCTACTGTGTGATTTACAATCTCCAAAAATTTGCTGAAAGGTCATTGTTGATGTCACTCTCATGGCAATGACTTTTACTTTTGACATTAATATAAGTCCCTGTTTGTAACTGAATGAAGCATGGGGAAAACTTGGAACACTGGGGACTTTAAAAGTATTGTTGTTGTTGATTGCCTTTGAGTTGACCATGACTCACAGTAACCCTATGGAACAAAAGGCCTGAAGCCCCTCTACAACTATTGACATTTATCAAAGTTCATAGAGTTTCCAGAGGCATGCTGTTTAGGAAGTGGATGCCACCCTTTCTTGAACACATTAAAAGCTGGTTTACATTTTCAGATCTGTTAATCTTACTTAGAAAACATTCTTTATGTGCATGGTTTTGTTTTCATTCCATACACACTTGTATAATTTTTCTTGTATCTGCCTGTAACTTGCAGAGCATGTAAAAGAGCAGGATACTCTTTTTTTCCCCCTCCAGTCTTATTCTTCTATAGCAGAGTATTGAAACCAGCTGACCTTATACCAGAGTAATCAGACAGACTGCCGTCGCACTAATTCCAACTCAAAGTCACCCTACAGGACAGAGAACTATCCCGTAGGATTTCCAAGGCTGTAATCTTTATGAGAGCTCTAGTGACCTACTCTGTAGAGAGTTGCATTGCTACCCCAAATGCCTCCCTTCTTTTTGCATTCTGGTTTGAATCCATCAGCAACTCCTAGAAAGATGGTCAGTCTCTTCCCATGCGATGTACAGGCTTGGACACCCAATAGAAGCCCAGCTGAGTTAGTTCTAATTTGATGGCATTGAGTTTCAGTTTTGGGTTATCTTTATGAAAGCAAGTTGTCTCATCTTTTTCCTGCAGGGCTAGTGGATTTGAGCCACTAAGGGTTTAAATCACAGCCCAGTGCTTAAGTCCTTTATGCCACCAAGCCTCCTGGTTGACCTTATAGTTTCTCTTAAAAGTTGCTGTGTTACCTCATTCTAGTGGCATAGTTTATAGGAAGTTGTGCTGCTAAGCACAAAAGTGGCTTCTTTCTGGTGGTTCAAATTCACCAGTGACTCTGAGAGAGAAAGATTCTTTTATGTGTGATTTATAGACTCTGAAAACCTACTGGAGGTTTAGCTATGAATCAGTTCCAATTCAATGGCAATGACTTGAATTGAATCCTTAATGCATGAGGATTAACTGCTGGAGGGTTAGCTATGGGTTGGTTCTAACTGGATGGTTGTTGTTGTTGTTGTTATGTGCCGTCGAGTCGTTTCCGACTCATAGCGATCCTATGCACAACAGCCCTAAAGCCTGCTCTATCCTGCGCCAACCGCACCGCCTCTGATACACCCATCCCGATTACCCCAGTCACCAAATCAATCCATCTCATAGAGGGTCTTCCCCTCCTGCGCTGTCCCTCCACCCTCCCAAGCATGATGTCCCTCTCCAAGGACCCGTCCCTCCTGGCAACATGTCCAAAGTATGTCAGATGAAGCCCCAGAATCCTTGCCTCCAAGGAGTAGCTTGGTTTAATCCTCTCCAAGATGAATCTGTTTGTTTTCCTGGCAGTCCATGGTACATTCAGTACCCTTCTCCAGCACCACAGCTCAAAAGCATCCACTCTCCTTCTGTCCTCCCTAGTCATTGTCCAACTCTCTGATGCATAACAAGCGATTGCAAATACCATGGCCTGTATCAGGCGCACCTTAGTCTCCAGAGAGACACTGTTGCTCCTGAGTACCTTTGAGGGGTCCCTAACAGCAGACTTTCCCATCGTGATATGCTTTTTGATTTCCTGACTGCTGGTACCAAGAGTGTTAACTGTGGAGCCGAGCAAACTGAAGCTGTGAACAATCTCAATCTCTTCATCATCCATCCTGACACTGCCAATTGGTCCAGTGGCGAGAATCTTTGTCTTCTTGACATTGAGCCTTAGTCCATACTGAAGGCTGCAGTCCTTGACCCTTCGCAGCAAGTGCATGAGGTCCTCCTCAATTTCAGCAAGCAGGGTTGTGTCATCTGCATAACGCATATAATGATTTATTTTTCAAAGTATTTTCCTATCTTGTAAGACACAAAGTGTGATTGTATCCAAAAGAAAGCACGTTATTTAACCAAGCTAAGTTAAAGCTGTATTTGAGTATGAAACAAGTTGGTTCATTTTCTGTGAAAGAGGATCAAACAGAAAGTGCTAGTGGCTAAGAAATTGCACTGCCAGTCACACCGTTGTCAAGTCAGAACCAACTCACAGTTGACCCTCCAGCAGGTTTTCAAAAGCTGTAAATCACATGAGAAGAGATTGTCCATTTTTCTTCTACAGAGTGCCTGGTGGATTTGAACCTTCTGCATTCAAAACTGATGGCTCTAAACCACCTCCCTTTGAGTTGGCAGTGCAGTCCCTTACCACTAGGCTGCCAGAGCTCCCTGAGCCAGGTGGTTTGAATTTACCAGCTACTCCATGGCAATAACATGGGCAATATCCTCCCTTGTAATTTACAGCCTCTGAAAACACACTGGAGGATCAGCTATGAGTCTGTTCTGACTTAATGTCATGTCAGTGAGTTGTTTGAGTTTGAAGTTCAGATTAGTCATGTTGAATGTTTTAAATATGACATTCATAACTCATTATCCTCAAGTTAGAGTCAGTTTACACCTTGGAAACCCAATGGAGAGTAGAGTTGGACTGCCATAGAGGTGCTTCCTTTGGCTTAGCAGCACAGCTCCCTATGCACTGTGTCACCAAATCATGTGTGTAGTCTCAAGACCTTTATTCAGGAAGGTGCAGAACGTCTGCAGTTAGTTGATAGGCATAGTGCATGGGGGTTCTGGAACATTACTGTTTCCCCCAAGCTCCATGGGAAGATCTAAGTATTTTTCTGAAAATAAATAAAATACTGCATACAGGTATGTGCCAGGGATGTGTCCTATCTCCATACCTTTTCAACATGTATGCAAAACAAATTATTTGGGAGGCTGGACTCAATGAGGAGAATTGTGGCATCAGGATTGGGGGAAGATCTATCAACAATCTGAGTTATGCGGATGACACAACCCTGAAACTGAGGAGGACCTGAAGCACTGGCTACAGAGGGTCAAGGACTGCAGCCTTCAATATGGATTGAGGCTCAATATCAAGAAGACAAAGATTCTCACCACTGGACCAATTAGCAACATCAGGATGGATGGTGAAGAGATTGAGATTGTTTACAGCTTTAGTTTGCTTGGCTCCACAGTCAACACTCTTCGCACCAGCAACCAGGAAATTAAAAGACGTATTGTAGTGGCAAAGTCTGCTGTTAGGGACCTCTCTAAAGTACTCAAGAGCAATGGTGTCTCTCTGGAGACTAAGGTGCATCTGATAAAGGCCATAGTCTTTGCAATCACTTGTTATGCATCAGAGAGTTGGAAAATGACTAAGGAGAATAGAAGGATAATTGATGCCTTTTAGCTGTGGTGCTGCAGAAGAGTACTGAATGTACCATGTACTGCTAAGAAAACGAACAGGTTCGTCGTGGAGAGGGTTAAACCAGACTGCTCCTTGGAGACAAGGATTGTGAAGCTTTATCTGGCATACTTTGGACATGTTTCAAGGAGGGATCGGTCCTTGGAGAAGGACATCATGCTTGGGAGGGTAGAGGGACAGTGCAGGAGAGGAAGACCCTCTATGAGGTGGATTCAGTGACTGGGGTAATCGTGGGTGTGTCGGAGATGGTGTGATTGGCACAGGACAGAACAGGGTTTAGGGCTGTTGTACCTAGGGTCGCTAAGAGTCGCAAACGACTCGAGGGCACATAACAATAACAACAACAACAAAAATACTATTTAAAATACTTGCATTTGTGTTCTCTTCCTTAAAAAAAACATAAGACTAGAGATTTCTCTCAGGACTTTTAAATTTAATACTTAAGTTTTGAATCTGTGAGCCTCAGGAATCCACATCTCACATGACTAAGATATGACTGCTTTTCTTTAAGGACTCAATTTTCTGATTAAAAATAAGAAAATATTTTAAGAAGAAAGTTGTGCATTGAATCCGCTCCTTTTTGACCAAATCTTAGCTACACATAATGCTACTACTATAACTGTTGTTGTTGTTATATGCTATCAAGTCACTTATTACTCATAGTGACCCTATGTAACACAGCCCTGAAACCTGCTCTATCCTATGCCAACTTTAATGTCTCCAACATACCTACCCTCATTACCACAGTCACTGTATAAATCCATCTAATCAATGGTCTCCCTCTCTTTCTTCATCTCTCCACCCTTCCAAGAATGATGTTCCTCTCCAAGGACTGGTCACTCCTTGCAACATTCTCCAGGTATATCAGACAAAAACTTCAGAATTCTTGCCTCCAAGGAGCAGGCTGGCTTCACCTTCTCTAGGATGAACCTGTTTGTTCTCCTGGCAGTTCATGGTATATTCAAAACTCTTCTCCAACACCACACAGCTCAAAGGCATCAATTCTGTTTCTGTCATCCCTAGTCATTGTCCTGCTCTCTGACACATAGCAAGGAATTGTGAAGACTATGTCCTGAATCAGGCACACCTTAGTCTCCAGACTGATGTCATTGCTCTTAATACTCAGGAGAGGTTCCTGACAGCCAGCTTTCCCAGAGCAATTCATCTCTTGATTTCTTGGCTGCTAGTGTTGATTGTGGAGCCAAGCAAATAAAAGCTTTTAACAATCTCAATCTCTTCACCATCCACCATGATGCTGCCAATTGGCCCTGTGGTGAGAATCTTTGTTTTTTTGCTGTTGAGCTTCAATCCATATTGAAGTCTGCAGTCCTTGATCATCTGCAGCAAGTGCTTCAGGTCCTCCTCAGTTTCAGCTAGCTAGGTTGTGTCATCTGCATAATGTAGGTTGTTGCTGAATCTTCTTCCTCCAATCCTGATGCTACATTCCTCCTGATACAGCCCAGCCTCAAAGTCTCTGTAAACTTTCATTAAAATAAATAATAAAAAGAAAAGGTATAGAGACAGAATACATTCCTGGAGTACATCCTTCCTAATTTTGAACCATACAATGTATCCTTGCTCTGTTCTGACAACCACCTCCTGGCCCAAGTATAGGTTTCACATAAGCACAATAAAATATTCTGGGATTCCCATTTTCTCAGCCACAGTTTGATTCTGAACCTGCTGTAACTACTTCTACTAATTCATGTTTCATTCTAAACTTTCTTTATTGGACTTTTAAAGTTTATGAATTTGTAAGGTCATGCTATAAACTCAAGGCATTGCTATAACTCAGTATGCATTACTTTGAGTAATGTTTATGGTTTATAAAACAGATAGGGAACTCTGGTGGCCTGCTGGTAAGGAGTTGCACTGCCAACCCAAAGGCATGAGGTTCGAATCCATCAGTTGCTCCCTAAGAGAAAGATGGGTAGATTCCTCTCATGAGATTTACAGACTGAAAACTCACTAGAAGGTCAACTTAGAATCCATTCTGACTCTATGCAAATCATGTAGTTTTGGAGACAACACAGCTCAGAACAAGAGTTTAGTAATCAGAAAAGGTAGTAGGTTCAAACCCTGGCTCTGACATTTCTGAGTCACTTAAATGTCTGTGGTTAAATTAGTTATTGACTGTGTCTAAATTTCTTCTTATTAATTATAGAAAAATAATGTATCACAAGATTTTCTGGAGAATTAAATAAGATAGTGTATAAAGAGTCTTGAACATACCGTGGACCACCAAGAGAACAGACAGGTTTGTCTTGGAGAGGGTGAAACCAAATTTCTTCTTGTAGGCTAGGATTCTGAAGCTCTATCTCACTCATATGCTTTAGGCATGTAACCAGAAGGGATCAATCAGTCCTTGGAGAAGGACATCATGCTCAGAAAGATAGAGAGCACAGGAGAGTAAGACTCCAATGGGATGGACTGACACAGTAAATAGGGTAATTAGGGTAGGTATATCTGAAGCAGTGAGGCTGGTTCAGGATAGATAGCTTCAGAGCTGTTGTAACTAGGATCACTATGAGTCACAGGGACTTGGTAGCATATAACAACAACAACAACATGAATAGCCTTGACCCAGAGCCTATAGCAAGTAAGAGTTCTGTGAGCTATTACATTTTTATTTTCATTATAGGTAAATTTCTTCCCTATGTTAAGACATGCTGAAAATTCAGTTGAAGAGCTTCATAAAAAGAATTAAGTACTGAGAATGCAGTGGTCCAAGGAAAACAGACTATGAACTAGTAATTCCAGGTTATGGTTGCCTGGTTGTCCTGTGATGCCATGAGGATATGGTTCACTTTACATTTATTCACATACTATCAAATACCTAGGTTTACAAGTTTCAAATTATGTTAAAATCTCATTACTATGGAAAACATTCTAACTCAGCAGGTTCCATTTTAATACCACTTGACCAATAACAGTTGTAGATGGAATGTGTTGATGTAAAGTTAGAATGATTGCTGACAGGCTATAATTTGCTTTATGAAGTACGTGTTGTCACATATACAATTACCTGGTTTATATTTGTTGCTGCCAGCCCTCCAGTGTATAAATGCCCAGGAGTTATGCCTTTAGGTGAACCCTATGAAGGGTTAAAATTCTCAGCATTTTTTGGTGCAAAGGGAAAGAACAAAAAAGGGTTCACTGGTGAAGATTACAATTTTTTTTTTTTTTTAAAAACTGGGATGATGCTACACGCTGCAGCTCACCCTACTGGTCAGAATAAAAAACTGCATCACAAAGGAGCTTTTTTTTAAAAAAGGAAAAGAATTTTCCATTGACTCAACTAGCATTTTTCTGTTTTATTCACCATTGAGAAATACAGTTCTTCCTTTTTTTTAGTTTGTTAAGCAATGCTTTCGATTTTTTTGCTTCACCATTGTTGTTGCTGTAGTATTCTAGGAATATCTAATTTGTTTCATGTATTTATTTATTTCTGATCATTTAGACTGCCCTACATTGAGAAAATGATACCCCAAACCCCTAAATGTTTTAAAGAAATCCTTTATTCCTATACATAATTATATAATTAGTATTGTAACTTCAAGATTGGAAGCAGGAATGGCATCCACTTCCTAAACAACATGTCTCTGGAAACTCTATGAACTTTGATAAATGACAATAGTTATAGAAAGGCTTCAGGCCTTTTGTTCACAGGGTTGCTGGGAGTCATGCTCGATTCAATGGCAATCAACAACAACAACAACAACAATTTCAAGAAGTTTGATGGCTCAGAGGTTAAGCACTTGGCTGCCAAACTAAAGATTCATATTTCTTTACCACCAGCTGCTCTGTGGAAAGATGTAGTAATCTGCTTTCATAAAGTTTTACAACTCTGAAGAGCAGTTCTACTCTGTCCTGTGATTCTGCTCTAAGTCAGCATCTACTTGATCTCAAGTTGGTTTTTAGTATGCAAAATTAAAAAAGAAACAATCCAAAACTAACTTGAGCAGTATTTCATACAGTCAAGATCTATTTGGAGACTTTTTAAAAGAATGATAAATAAAAACATTTTTTACCTCTCCTGTCATTTATCCCGTAGGCTTAATGTCATTCAATACTATTATAGTCACTGCCAAGGCCTTGGGCAAAAAAAAGAATGTTTATACTGAGTTATGGATAAATGTAGGAGAGGAAAAAAGAGATGGGCAGGAAGTCATACTGCCTAGAACAGAGAAGAATTTGAGACCTTCACCACATGTGAATTAATCACAAGAACTAACCACGCAAATCCAAATGGATATTTAGAAACCGGTGGAGCCTCTAAGATGGTCTGTGGGAAACACTATACATTTTCTAATGCATGAGGGTAAGCAGGTATATAATTTATAATGGAAATGTTGACAGAACTTCAGCTTTGGTGTTGCAATGTGCTGTATATTTATCCGTGAGTAACGCTTCACATATATAGATGCATCTGTGTCCAAGGTTTTTCTTTTGTTAGATGTTATATTCAATACCTTGAGTGAAGAGATATAATAAAGAATTATAATAACCTGCAATTTTGCTAATCTTACCAAACTACCCAGGGAACTAGATTATTGGGAACTGGATTATTATTAAACTGGTCCATGAAAATATGACAGTATTAATGCCACCAGGCATGATACCTGGATTTGGATTGCAGACCTTTATTTATAGCATTTTAGGGAGGATTTATTAATGAGAACTGTATTGCTCGTGAGTTCCATGTTAAGTAGTCAGCAGTCTTGTGTTCTTTCCCACCAACAGCAATAAAAACAAAACCCAACAAATTGTGAACAATTATATATTCAGCTTTTTTATTTAATCAAAAGATAGTTGTGCTGTAATAGAGAACTCTAGAAAGCTTTTAACCCTGTTAACTGTTGGTTCTAGATGTAAATAAAAACTTTAAAATAAAGCTCACATTTAAAAGAAAGAAAAGATGATGAATTTATTAATAGACAAAAATATTTAGCCTTTACGTGTTAGCAAACATTTATATGTTTATTATGTTCCTATCTTGTTTTTGATGTTTAAACAACTTTCTCTGTCTTTTCATTTTTGTATTTCATTGGCAAAATGGTCTTTTTGGTGCCTAAATAGTAATAATACCTGCAAGTTCAGAACCAGACAAGTTTGCTGTGAGTCAAAATAGTTATAAGGGGCACATCATCATGGTTCATTTTTTTCCTCCTTGTTTTATTATTTAGAATTGAATTTAGAATGAAAGTTTTCAGCAGTTTAATTCACTTCTCCATAAAGTTTATGGAGCAGCAACAGCTGGTTGAATCTGTAGTAGAAAAAAGCCAACTTCTAGTGGCCAAGCTATTGTTTCAGAATTAAGGGTGGGGGGACTCATTAACTGTTAATGAAAACACAGGGAATAAAAAACAAGTAACACAGAAACCCTAGCAAATTATTTCACACCTGACACAAAGCTGCTCCAATCCTCAGAAATTCCCAACTTATCACTCTATGGAGCATGAATGAAATTGAATTTGACTCTCAGGAAGAAACAATAGAGAAACCGTTCCCCTTATAGGCCCCTTAGCACCATACTCCATGGAGAACCTGCCACTGAATATACTAAAGAGTGTATCTTGCATTCAATTCTTATGACACTTAGGATAGAGGAACAAATTACTAGCTAATAGCAGGCAAACCCTTGATATAGTTCCCCCAAATAATGTTTAGAAATACAAAGGGAAAGGACTGAAGGTAGTGGATGTGATTGATGGAGATATGGTGTGTTAAAATATATATCTGTGTAGAAATATATTGATTTTGAGTGAGTTGCAGTGGGGAAAGTATGTCTCTAGTGGCAAAGGGTTTTGCTTGTGAGAAAACCACTCTAAGCAGATGGAGTTCCTAAACCCTAATTGTAGAGCTGCTGAGTGGAAACGTCTGTCACTATAGCTTGTGATCATTTATGTCTGATCCCAGTGGACTATAGTGGTGGCCACTTGGAACTGAGATTGTCAGAGGTATAGAATAATCCAGAGAACACTTGCAGTTAGTTATGTTTCTGGGGAAAATGATGTGCTAAACTTAAACTCAAAACCACTGTATTTATAGCTATTCTATAAAACTTTTCACCCTTGCATCTTCAGTAGCTATAATACTTTTAATTACATGGGAGTGTCTAGTTATGTAGTGTTAAGAGACTTGTTTTTGTGTGCCCAAGGGAGTTGGGCAATTGATATGACACTAAAAGCATTTATAACAACATCTCTATTATCAAGAACTAATTACACTTGTGTGTAAAACATTTTCAAATGTTTTATCCACTACAGTAATTTTTAATATCTACCCAGCCTCCGTTTTGCTGGGTCCAGGTGTATACCTGTGTTGCTATATGCTTTATGGAGGCTGTTTTGTAGTTGGAGTGTGGAAAGATGATGTTAAAAGCCCTGATTATGTAAATTCTCTAAGAAACTCTAGGAATCCTATGGAGTTGACTTTTCCATCTGGGGTTAATAAATCGAGTGCCAAAATCAGACAGGTATTTTGGATATTACTTTTAAAAAAAGAAGCCCAAATTACAATATATTTCTGCATTATACATTTCAATCTATTTATAGTAGTTTGTTTCTGGAATAGAAAAAGAACACTGGTGGAAAGACTGATGAAATCAAAGGAAAATCTGTAGTTCAGTTCATAGGGATGGACCAATGTTAGTATCTTAGTATTATTGACATATATATTTTAATTATGAAAGAAGTTGACATGGAGAGAAACTTGGTAAAGGAACTCGCTTGTTATCTTTGCATTTCTTTCATAGATCTAAAATTATTCCAGAATTAATTGGAGGGAAAACCCCAGCCCCCTACTTCTGATTGTCTTATTTTTTTTAAAGCCCAGAATCCTATGATGTTTAAAAGTAGTGTTTTTTCCCTTTTATTTAGTTGTAGATTTGCCCAATTTCTAGTGCAAGCAAAACTTTGAGTTTAGAATGGTAATTGATAAATAATGTTCGGCAAACCTCATATATATTAAGTTTTGTTTGGCTGATTTGACTCATAATGAAAAAAATTCCTTTTACTCTTAGCAGTTTACTTTCATGTTACCTGCCAGGAAGTCCATTTAGATCATATTGATAATATAATTTTAGTGGATTTATAGTGATGTAAAATTTGAGCATTTTAGCTCTTAGTTCAGTATTTGAGAATTTTTCTGATTATAATGGAAATTTGCATAGTGATGCTTTAAGCATGACCATAAGCTCTTGTGTACTGATCGGTAAGCTAATAAAGGAGAATATTTCTTTTGGCTTCAGCTACCCACTGTTTTGTGAGGTGGTTTTAATTTTACTTCTCTACGATAAACTTTTCCAGTTATATCTAATGTACTGTACCTGCTGGTATTCAGCTCAGCTGTGGATGTCCACCTACCCTGAATATGTGTAGAAGAGACTCTAGATGTGATCATCTAATTTATGGGAAGAGAAAGCAATAGCTATTCTCTTTTTATCATTTTATACCCTCCCAATCCTTCTAGTTTAATTGTAGGAAATAAACCTTTAAAGTGAGGCAATACAAATTCTATGTAGGTTGTTTGGTTTCACTGCTCCCTAGTTGAAATCCAGGGCCAAAACTCTACAGTGTTTATTGAGATTAGCATTGGTGATTTCCTTTGGAAATTAGTATTTGGGATAATATTAAATTCATTTGAAAATCCTCTTTTCATGTTTGTGAAATGAACTGAGCAGCTGTTGATGTCCTTTTATCAACAGACTGCCTCTGTTTGGGGAATTTTAAGGAAAGTCATTTGCAATGCAGAATCTTTTCTTTTGATTTCTGAGTGAGCTAATATCTTCTGTCTAAACCTTTAAAAATACAAAAAATAGCACCAGCCACTATAACAAAATATAATCCCGAGTATGCTGAAAATACTCAAAAGGGATTAACAGTGTTTTACACATTAATTTGAATCAAACTTGTTTTACAGAACAAATATTACCTTCTTAGGGCTTTTAGAATTCCTAAGAGGTCAGTTGCACAGACTGTAAACTAAAGTTAAAAGATCTTTCGTTCTTGTTGCAAAACAAGTAGTGTTTTAAATACATATAGAATCCAAGAAAGTCTCAGGTCTATTTTTGCTTCTCATTTTTAAGAGAAGGAAATAAAATGGACTTTGCTAGATAAAGAAAAGCTTTTCTGGAAAATTAGCTCTTTGTACATTTTTTCTTTTTTTAAATTGCAAAGAGAAACAGGCATTCAAGTTAAAAGTTGTAACTTGTGGTATAATAGAGTATATTTGAGTACATAACAATGTTTCTGTTTTAAATGTGTTACAGTGGTGAGATTTCTACTTGTTGACACTAATAGTTCTTAAGTTCTAGTTTGATAGTTCCTTGAAGGGAAAATTTCCCATCCAGGTAAGTTAGTTTGTAAATTTATTTCTTTTTCTTAGATTGATGGGTAGTGGATGTGTCCATCAAGTAAGACACATTCTTATGAATGTGAATATCATAAGAGATCTACACACACCTTTATGAAGATATCTATTGAATGACATTTTCTTTATTTTCTGTCCCACAGGGGGTGATCAAACTGAAAGTTACATCGGACAGGACAGCTCTGATGATAATCACAGTGGAACTCATGGCCCCTCTGTCATGTCAGATGTACCTTTTTGGTCTGATTACCAGGATGAAGGTAAGTGTCAGCTTTTGTCATTTGGTATCAAATAGATCCTCCAAATTTATAATCACTAGTTCCCAAGGAACAACTATTTGTTACTTTGTGATGCTGATCCTGCTGGTAATGATGACTTAGTTCTCAGAGACTGTACTACTACTAATCTAAAGGCCTTTCCTCTCTGGTGGTTTGAATGCACCAGTGGCTCTGAAGGAGAAAAACAAGCAGTCTCCGTTCATGCAGTTTACATCCTCAGAAACCTAATAAAGGGTCAGCTGACTCAATGGCAATGAGTTAGTTTGGTTTTTCTTTAGTGACAAGTTATTAGGGAAACCCTAATTTCACTCCGAAGAAGAAAGACATCATTGTTTTGTAAGAACTGTAACTCAGAAGCTAAGAGGACATTTTAAGATTACACATTTTAAGATTACTGTGTACTGTTCTTTCAGGTTCCTTAGAATTGGAGGCTCTGGTTAAATATTATTAGATTATTAATTTATTGTCGATCATTTGATCCTGAGTTTATCATATTACAGTAAGATAGTTTTCACTCTTGCTGCTCAGATAGCCCTGTTGGTGTTATTCCAATAGAAGAGGAAGCCACGGGAGCCATAATGCAAACCTTCCTGAGGCACTGATTTTACTTGAAGATTTGGTGATGGATGGAGTTAAACAATTCAGTTGTTACAAATATATTTTTATACTAAAACACACTGGCATGTGGTAAAGTAGAATGCAAGAAAATGAATTTTAGTATATTATTCATTTGCACATGAGATTAAAATTGGTAAATTATTCCTTATTTCTCATAATTAATCTGAAAGTTTTCCATTTCTTTTCCCTCCTAGTTTCCCTGTAATATTGTGATTTTGTAATAGCTAGTAGTCTGTTTTCCTGTTTGCTTTGATTAATTTATTCGTAAGTTGTTATTTCACTTAACCTTTTCTTTTATCATATTGATAATCTCATTAGAACTACAGATTTAATTACATAGACACATTATATTTTACTTGACTTTTGTATACTAGCTCAGTTAGTACTATCCAAGTTTTTAAAATCTTGAGATCTGCAACTACAAAATTATATTGGTTAATATATTACACTAACTATATTGTGTGAATTGAAAGCTTAATTACATTAATAGTTGATTAGTAATTATGGAAGATTAGTAGTGCAAAACATGAAGAAATCTACCTTTCATTTGTTTTTGATTAATCTAATGCTTGACATAATTATAACAATACTTGCTGCTCAATTCATGACTACTTTCCAAGGCTGTAATTTTTTTGTTAAAGGGAGGAGCTTGTCCATCTTCCTCCTTCACAGTAGCTGGTGTATTTGAACTGCTGACCTTATGGTTATTATATGTCTTAAATTTGTGTCCTAAGCACTTTACATGTATTATCATCTAATCTAAAGCTCTAAGAAGTACCAGGAGCCTTATTTTACATATCCAGGAACTGAGACTCAGAGACGTTAACTTACCTAAGATCACACAATTAGTAAGAAGTAATAAGATATTACACAGTTTGGTGGGCAGAGCGGGGCAAGCGGGTGAAGGAATTAGAAAAGATCCAGAGGGAACTGGAAAAAGTGGGTAATGGTGGGCATAGGTCAGTGGTGATTAATTTTATAAAACGCAATGTATGGGAATGATAATGTGAATCACAGTGAACGAAACACTGTATATAAATGAAACATAATGTGTATGACTTTTGTATGTAAACCAGTATTTTAAAAAAAATCTACAGGTTAATGTGGGGGGAAAAAAGTAATATCTAAATTCTTGAACTCCCACCCCAAACATTTTACTGTATTTTTCTGAATTATCTGAAAAGGTACATTCATATTTCAGACATTTTCTTTACACAGAATATGTTGGAATATTTATATTATTTTAAAATTAAATTAATTTTTAAAAATTTAGTGTTGGGAATGAGGGTTGCAGAGTGGAGTATACTCTGGGTGAGGTGGGGACGTGTGGGGGATTGTATGCCAATGAAGGAGTTTTTCTTTTGCTTTTCAAGAAGAGCAAACTGGGGGTGGGGGTGAGGTGGGCGGGAAGAAAAGTGCAACAATGAATGAATGGAAATCCAAAATCTCTGTAAATGTTCATTGAAATTAATAAAAAAAAATTAGTGTTGAAAGAGGTAGCCCAATTTCCTGTAATATTCCAAAGTGAAAAAAATACGCTTGTGTAATTATCAATAGTGTGTCTGCTAAGCAAGAGAGTAAGCTCCTTGCCTGATAGGACGGTGAGGTTACAGTGAAAAAGTAGAGTCTCAGCCATCATGAAAATTACTGTTTCATTAAGGAGGCAAACTTAATACATAGACAAATGAACAAACAGAATGTCAGTGTGTTCATTTGGTGATCAGGTTGCTAAGATGATCCTTGAAGAAAAGATTTTTAAAAAAAAAACCAAA
>NW_006399827.1:11028205-11080306 GCF_000299155.1 Elephantulus edwardii
GTGCAACAATGAATGAATGGAATCCCAAAATCTCTGTAGATGTTCATTGAAATGAAAAATAAACAACCTAAATTAAAAAAAAATAAAATAAAATTCCTACTCCCCCCCCCCAAAAAAAAACCCAAAGCAACACAATAGCCCTTTTCTGTAGTGACAAGTTGTTTTAGAGTTTTGGAATTTTATCTTTTCTAGAAAAAGAAAGATCAGTGTTAAAATGTAAAAATATTTTAAGCAGTATTTGAACTTTGTTGCATTCCACTCCTAGCTAGAGTAGGGTCCTAAGTGAACAATTATATTAGAATACACGGTCTGTCCCATCCTATATCCTCAATAATCTTAATGATGAGGCGTAATAACCATAGTGTGTGTCATGTTTGTGTCAAGCTTTTGTGAAAATTATAAAGAAATTGAAAAGAGTAAAGAATCCTGGCCAGGTGCAGCAAAAAAGGAGAACCAGGGTTACAGGCTAAACCATGCATAAAAACCTTTCCTTCTCCTTTTACTTTAAAAATTCCTATTATTTGAAGGTCACAGTCTGTACTATTTTGAGAGGTACTCAACAGTATAGTCCCAACAGAGAGAATGAAAATTTGTCAATAAATAATAGTATTTAAATATTTAAACCTAGAGAATCATAGTTTCCTTATTTTGAAGGGAAAAAATTAGCCTGAAACACTAACAGAAATAGCTTTACCAAAGCTATTCTGCCCCAAAGTCCAAGATAATTTTGCTTTTAGTGTCTAGCATATAAAAATAATTTAAAATATAAACACATTTATGTAATTAGCATAATAAGCAATTTCTACACATAAACATTTTCTGAAGATGAATTGAGGACATTATTATAAACAGGGTATTGGTGACTCTGGAAGGAGAATAAAAGTAAATTCTTTTGTAAGAGAAGAAAACAAAAATATGTAGTAATATATTGCTATGTATTATTACATTCTAATTCAAAGTAAAAAAAGAAATGAATGGACATTGGGCAGACATACCTGAGGAAAAAGGAGAAAGTTTTTAAGATCTTATGTTTAATCAGAATATTGGTTAGGGAAAGTTTTCATTTTCAGGAAGAAGAGAAACAGAATAGAATATAATAAGTGAATTGCTATGGCTGCCTTTGGAGGAGTCACTCTCAGAATTGACTGGATGGTACTGAGTTCTGATTTGGAATAATGAATAAAAGAAGAAACTATCATTGATAAATTTATAATATGCAACTTGATTTAAAAGAAATTGCAAACCCATCAAGGACATTATCTGGCATGTTATTACCAGATATTTTTCCCCCATCTGTGGCTTCCCTTTTTACCCTGTTGGAGAAGTTTTTGAATGTGCATAGGAATTTGATTCTTAGAAGGTCCCACTCATCTATTTTACCCTCTCCAGGTTGTAGGGCCATTTAGTCTTATACCAGTTTTGCACCTTTCTAAGTGCAGTTAGTTATCTTCAGTTTATAGATAGTAACTTGAAGATTAGGGAAAGTAAGCAACTTGACCAACAATGACATACCTATTCATGAGGGTATTAGAGTTTAAATAGATTTTCAAACGCTGCAATTTGAAGAGCTCTGATTGGTTGAACATTTGTCCACTGTAGATACTCATCCTGTGGGCTTTGCATCCCATTCTTTTGTTGCTTTTCCACTGAATATAAAGTTGATTTTAAAAAATAAATGTATTCAAAGGGAAAAAAATCCACTAAATACTAATTTTTAAGTTATTTTTTATGGATATTTACACAATAGTTTAGATTCTCATTCAACATTTTTTGTGCAAATCCTAAGCATTACTTTAAGAGGAGCTTACTTTAAATTTGATACAGACCACTTTTCATGATAATTCTGGTGGACTAATAGAAAAAAGCTGCATTACAATCTTGAAGGGAAATGTTTCAAGGCCACCAGCTACCCCTTGGAGAAGGATGAGCAATCTCTTCCTGTGTGATTAACTGCTTCTGAAAACCCACCAGAGAGGAGGATCAGCTGTGAGTCGGTTCCAACTCTACAGTACAGAACAGCAACAAGTATTATGCAATTTCCTTTATAGTAATCCTCTTTAACCTATGTATTCTTTAGAATTAGTTTTTATTTCTTGTACTCTTTCAGTTTCTCATGATTTTTAAACCTTTTTTTTTTTTTGGCCACTGACTTTTAATTTTATTTTATTATATTCTAAGAATTTGTTCATATATTATGTAGATTCTTGAGACTTTATTGGATTATCTTTTGTGGCCTAATGCCTGTACTATATATAGTCCAGAGTATTTCTTAAATAAACTTAGTATTTTTGTGTTATTACATTATATCCTAGCTTATTTCTTAATCTATTATATCTTAGCTATTGCAAAAACTATGTTAAAGTCTACAGTTACAGATACAGAGTTAGCCATTTTAAAAAATTTTATTTTAAATTTTTAAAGTCATATTATTAGGTACTTATATGAGCTGTAAGGTGAGCTCTGTGGCCTAGTGATAAGGATTAGCACTGCCAACCTAAAGGCAAGTGATTTGAATCCACCCGCTGCTCTGTGGGAGAAAGAGGAATAATCTCCCATTTGATTTAGAGTCTCTACAAATCAACTGGAGGGTCAGCTATTAATTGATTCCTACTGGACAGCACATAACAATAACAATATATGTGTTCTTAAGAACCCTTATCATGCAGTGGTTAAAGGGCATGGCTATGAACCAAAAGATGAGTGTTCCAGACCATCTGCTCTATGGGAGAAAGATGTGGCAATCAGCACCTGTTCTGTATGCTCACTATGAGTTAGAATTGACTTAATAGCAATCAAGTTTGGGATGGGTTTTTTTCACCCTATTCTGGTGTTTTGGTTTTATTTTATTGTACTAATTTTTAATTTTATTTATTTGGTAAAGACTATTTTGAGATAAAATATACATTTCATGTAATTTACCCATTTACTGGACTCATTTAAATGGATTTTTATAAAGCTTATTTTTTTCTCTTTTCCCAGCCTTGTTAAATACTAAAAAATTAATCCATGTGTAAACCTTTCCTTAGGTTTTTTAATAATGGTGATCTTATACCTATGGTATTTTTATGACTGTTTTACTTCACTGAGCATGATTTGTTTTAGATTCATCCAGACTGTATAGTATTTCATGAATTGTTGACTATTTTTTAGTGGTGCATAGTACTCCATTGTTTGAATGTGTGCTGATTTCTTTAGCCATTTCTGGGGCATGGGTTTTAATAAAAAACCCTCATTGCCATCGAGTTGGAACAAACTCATAACTGACCCTCCAGTGGGTTTTAATAGCCCATAAATCATGCCAGAGGAGATGGCCCATCTTTCTCCTGCAGAGCAGCTGGTGGAAGTGAACTATCTGCCTTTCACTTGGCAGTACATCTCCTTATTCACTAGGTCACCAAAGCTCCCTTTGGGTTTTGTATCAGCTTTAATTATTTTTTTAAACGTCTTCCTTTTATTGATCTTAACTCTTATTCCTAGAATTTCTACTTATTAACCAAGTTTTGTAATCTAATTCTAATCTAAGTCATAGTATCACTACTAAACTATCACTAGAAGACTTCAAGTGACCATTAAAAAATTATTTACTAACAACTTTAGATCTTTGCCATGCAAAGATTTTATTTTAGTTAAAGCTATACTGTTTCATAGATTAAATAAACTGCATTTTTAAAAATGTTCATCGAGGTCTGTGAATTAATGATTAGAAATAAAAGACTTTACTAATTAGGGTAAATCATAGCCTGATTCCTGCTAACAAGTTTGAGTGAACAATTTGCTCTTGATAAAAAAGGGAGTTCTGGTGACCTCGTGGGTAAAGAGTTGTGCTCTCAGCCTATCAGCTGGTGGTTCAAATCCACCTGCTGCTCTGTGAAAGGAAGATAGGCAGTTTCCTACTAGACACTCTAGTACTTCTGAAACTTGCTGGAGGGTCACCTATGGCTCGGTTCCTACCCAAAGACAATGCATTTTTTGAGACTAACCAAAAAGTTGAAGATTCACATCTACCCAGAAGAAAGACTTGGCAGTCTACTTTCATACGATTACAAGCACTGAAACCCTATGGAGTCTTTCTCTGTAGAACTCGGCTCTGAAACATGTGGGTCACCATGAATTAAATTGGCTCAGTGGCAGAGAGTTTGTTGTTACTTGCTTTGGTTTTAGTTGAAATGTCAGAAACCTATTGAAGGTTCCATCATTGGTACCTTATGGCCTAAAAGCTGTAAGCCGTTTGCTTCCTTCTCACTGGTGGAGACTTTTTCCCAGGTGATTTAAAAAAAAAAAAAAAAATTACCTAACTATGGTTGAATATATTAAGAATTTTAGATTCCTTTTTATTTTATGATAGGAAGATAATGAAGATGACTCCTGAGTGCCTCACTCCATATATAAATATGTACATAAACATGCATACATACACACATATTTGAATATTATTTCCTTTTTATTTTTCAAACAGCTTCTTTCATCTTTGTTGCTGGTGGTATGTTTTTCTTTAACAAACACACATGACTCCTGTCAACACTAATAGAAGTCAATATATGTATGTAGAGGTACTTACTATGGAGAAACATAAAACTTGTTTCCTTGCCTGTGTTTTGGGACCACAAAGAGAGTTCTACAGTAAAGCATATACTTTTGCGAGTGTGGTGGATTTCTGAACAAGTTTTTGTTGGCCTCAAGTGAGTCCAGGAGATTTTAGATCATTGGGAAGAATTAAGTACTCAGTGTTGAGTTAACTGTGATAAGGGTAAGTAAACTGTCACTCAGGTTTGCAGTGGCCTCCTTCATGAAGATAAATGTCTTATTAGATCCAAGACATCATGTCGTTTATATAGTCTAGTATAAATCACAGATGAAGATGACAAACTGAATTTCAAAGTTGACAGTAATTTATATAACTTAAACAAATGATTACCAAGGATTATACATGTTTTGTGGAGAATAAAAAAACAATAACAATTATCTGTCTATGAACTGCCCATTTTTCATTCTTTAACCCAGCATAGTTGGACTGTGGGTGCATGTTTAAACTCTAATCTTCCCTCTAGTGCCCAATAAAGCTCTCTTATACCTATGTTGGCAGCTGAAAATGTCACTTAAATTCCTTGCAAAAGTAATCCAGGTTCCTACATAAAAGCATGTAATTTTAGAGCTAACCGAGACTTGGTTATCACCTAATCTAGTCTCTGTTTTATAGAAGAGGAAGCGAGGTTCTAAAGAGGTGAATATCTTCTTCCTATATTTATGGCTAGCAAGTGGCAGAATCTGTACTTCAGCATCCCTGGGAGTGGCTTCTCTGTAACCTACACTGCTCCTCAAGGGATGATAGGTCTTTTGTCTCCTGAATAATTTCAGTATGCTTTTCAGTGTCACTTAGACAGTTTTACACCTGGATCTTAAGCTATTTTTTTAAAAAATAAAATTTTTATTTTATACTGATTTACTTATAAAGTTTGTATACATTTTCACACCAGATCTTTCCCATTCCTTAAAAGTCTCAATCAAGATTCTTAGAAATTTGTCTCTCTCTTGCTTATATGTGTTTATGTCTTCTTCCCAGGATGAGTTGGGAGCAGCACATTTTGTAAAGAATTTTAAAGGGTCCCAACTCAATTTCTTGTTGTTGAGTTGAAACAGACTCAGCTGACTACTCCAGCGTGTTTCCAGAGGCTGTCAATTGCCCATGAGGAGGTTGCTCATCCTCCTGGGAGCAACTGGTGGATTCGAACTTAATGCCTTTGGGTTGGCAGGCCAACTTCCTATCCACTGGGCCAAGACATCCATAAATGATTTAAAAATAGTAATTTTGAATAGCATTAATCATAGGATCACAAAATTTGATGGGTGGAGGGAGGAGTAGGTGAAGGAAATGGGACAGATCCAGTGTGAAAAGCAGTGTATACAAATTTTATAAGTAAACTAGTGTAAAATAAAAATTTTACTTAAAAAACCCCTGAATTGATTTGGTATAGAATTAATTTGTTATCTTTTAGAGGGAGAGAGAGAACATTTGTCCATGTTACAGATTCTAATAGAATCAGTAAGTTTTTTAATATGTATGTTAACTGCCCTCAGTCACCCACAAAACCAAGTGTACGGTACATAATCAAAGCACTGATTCTTGGGACCAGAACTTTCATAAAAGACCAGTTGACTGGATTTGCAGTAATTTGGAAGGAAGGTGAACTCAATTTTTGAACTGGGTTGTGGCCATATAGTTTGTAGGTATATTTTACATGCTGGGAAGATGAGCAAAAGCTTATTCTTTCTAAGGCCAAACAGTTATTGAACTTCCATTATAAGTAGTGTCAAAATAACATTGGTCATTATTAAGCACAAATAGTTGATTTTTAAATTAATACTATTACTGATTATAATGTTCTTTCAATAAAGCTTCAAGTATTTTTCTCTCTGAATTCTAAATTTACCAAGTTTAATGGCAATTTAAAAAATTTAATGTGTGATTCTTGAGGATGTTAGTATTCTTTCAGGATGGTAGAGTGAGTAGTGTTTTGTTCACTGATTATATATGTGTGTGTGTGTGTGTGTGTGTGTGTGTATCTGATTGATATAAAACCCAATCAGAGTGTGAGAGGGGCTGTAATCTTGGAATGCTGTTGATTAGATTAGAAAATCTTATACAGTATGATTAATTATCTTGTTCTTAGGATCTCTAAATGCATTATAATTAAACGTAACTACCTTACCCTTGCTCCTGCCCCTCCTATTCCCCTCCCCAACTCCTTATCCCTCTGTCATGGAGTCAGAACTCATAACTGATCCCTCCAGTGGGAGAGTTTTCTGAGTCTGTAAAATGCATGAGAGGAGATTGCCCATCTTTCTCACTTACAAGCAGCTGGTGGATTAGAACTACTTGCCTTTGGGTTAGCAGCACAACTCCGTATCCACTAGGCCACCAGAGCTAATTAAATACAGCATTTATTTTATGGATGAACACTGAACCACCTCAATGCTAGCTACTTTACCTAAGTCAACTGTGTCAAGCTTCTCAGGTGCGATTTTATCCCCCAGACTGTTGTTGCTGTGCACCGTCAAGTAAAAACCGACTCATAGCTGACCCTCTAGTGGGTTTTCAGAGGCAATAAATCACAAAGGAGGAGATTGCCCATACTTGTCCCGATAAGCTGGTGTATTTGAACCCTTGACTTTGAGATTGCAGTACAGTTTCTTACCACTAGGCTACCAGAGCTCCCAGAATATCCTTTATCAAATTTCGAAGTTATTGACCATTGTTTAAGCATACAACTACTTGGTTTCAGACCAAGTATATACATACATATACTTAATTTACATATTTAACTCTTCATGCTTTAGTGTCCTTTTTTTAAAACTAGCCCTAATTTCTTTTGGTCTAATAGAAACCATTTCAAGGAATAAGGTAATGTTAATAATATTGCTTAAAACAATGCCATTGAAGGTACCATATAGAATAATATAGTTTGTTAGGAAATTATTATTGAATTCACAAGATGTAGTACCTGTATAGGGTGTTCTGGTGACTAGTCTTTAGGAAGTTGTGCTTCTCTAGTGGTTCAAATCCATCATTAACTTGGGGGGGGGACAGTTGATCTCCTTTTGTGCAATTTAGAGTCTCAGAAACCTACTGGAGGATCAGCTGTGAGTCGGTTCCAACTCACTTGCAATGAGTGAATTATATTTATGCCTATGACCGCTCTGGATGCCTTTCTGTCTTTGAATGACAATTTTTAATTTTTTTTTTAAATGATGGCCCCTAAGTAGTTGAAGCTCAGATGCACTAGTCTAGTGGGAAAGAAAGACTAAACATGGTGGTTTCTATGGCTTGCAAAAAAATGAGATGACAAAGGGAAGCTGTTCCTTCATACAAGTTATAATTTTGAGAAAGCTTTAGCTAATTTTGGCATCCTCTTCTTTTTTTGGTAAACTGTCAAATGTAGCTTATAGCTTGGTGTGTTTTCATGAATGCTCTGAAAAATAGAAATCATTGTTGTCATGGTTAATTTTATACTTATGTTATTTCATGGTACACCCAGGTCCTGTTTTATTCAACAAAACAGGGTTAACTGAGATCCTGTGCTCTCCTCTGTACAATGATCATTATCATCACTGCAAGACATTTATAAATGCCCAAGAATATAGTCAGACTTAGAGACTGTCAGAGCTTGGGGAGGGGGAACCACTTGAGTTATCTAATCTAGCCCTTCTAATGAATTCACATCACTCTTATTAATATCTCAATTAATTATCAAACATTATGCTTTGGATCCTTCCTTTGCAGGACATCTTTCCCACCCAACAATTATTACTAATTTATTCTTCATGTCTAACCTAAACTTTTCCTTCCTTAGTTTCAGACCATTGCTCTTTTCTATACCATCTTCTGAGACTGAATAATTCCCCTAATTAATTTATATTGTTACTTTTAGAAGGTATTTAAGGGATGTGAACATTTATCCCTAGGGTCTTCACTTTTCCAAACTACATAAATTTCAGTTCTCTTATATCATACTCTCCAATTCTTGAGTACTTTATCACACTCCTTGATATTTTCCATTCCAAGGGGGATCACCTAGCCAAGAGCTCTGCCTTTTGGGAAGGAGATGGTAAAGCATAAAACCTCATATAAACTGCCAGAAAACGCCTAAGTGTTTATTTGAAATTTGTGTTGGTGATCATCTGGTGGGCATGCCAGTGGAGTGCTTGCTTTGGCATATGTTGGAATATATGTGTATTTTAATGCCTTAATGTATTATGGCCTGCTGTAATTGAATCTCTATAAAGTAGCAGTTAAAAGGTTTTATAGACCTTGAAAGAGATCAGAATTCTCTACCCCCCTCTTGTGGTATAAGAAAATACTGCTTTTGCGTTTTGCCAGATTTTGTGTTTTTGTGAAGACAAATATGTGTAAATTCTCAACATGTGAGCATAGGGAATAAACCCAAGAATTAAAAGTTTTTAATATGTGAATATATATACAGAGGCAAATGTGATAAATTCCTGTCCTTTTATTTTATCAGTACCCTAAAATAAAAAACACTTTTTTCTTAAAAATCATCTTTTCTGTATATTATTGCAAAAGTCAAAGGAGGACAAGTAAAATAAAACCATGATCTGGAAGATTTTATATATGAATGTCCATTTTTGTTTATAAATGGATAAATAATTATTGGATCTAATTGAAACCAAATTTACACATACTTTGTCTTTACCAATTCTAAATGATTAATGGTTAGCATTTCTACCAGATTTAAATATTTTTTACAACACTAATTTTACCAGTTTTGCTTTTATTATTGTAGCATTTCTTTATGGTGAATGCTCTTGATACAGTTAAATTTCTGGCAAGTAACAAACAGCTGAAGGAAAAGCTGACCTGCCATGCAAATGAGTTTGTGTACATTGCCTATGGAATAAATTTCCACAAAAACACAGTTATATTTGTTTTTCTAAAAGTCGCTAGAAAGAATCCTTCTGTCTTGAGCTAGTTGACCTTAAACAACAATCAGCAAAAAGCTGTTGTTAATATTGGTTTACATGGAAATCTAAAAAAGAAAAGATTAAAATTAGGTACTTTTCCTAAATTGCTGTTCTCTTTTGGTTTTTTAAAATAATCCAAAACCAAATCCCACTGCCATTGAGTCAAAGAAACCTTCCAGTGTAGAGTAGAATTGTCCCATAGGGTTTCCAAAGCTGTAAATCTTCACAGACGCACACTACCTCATTTTTCTCCTGTGAAACAGCTGGTGGGTTTGAAACACTATCCTTTTGGTTAGCAGCCAGATGTTTTAACCACGGTGCCACTCGGCACCTAAAAGAAAATAAAATATCCTTTAAAAATGTAAATAATGGTTGAAGTAAATTATACTCACTCAATTCACATTCTGATGAAAGTTTATTCTTTCAGCAATTCTGAGAACTCTAGAAATAACTTGAACGAGACCAAGCCTTTTAATATGAAAAATTGTCTTTTTTCCCCCTCAAGGAGAATTTTTGAGTAGTATACTAGTTGAAGAAGTGTAAGAGAAGAATGGTATAAAAATAGTAGACCAAAATTAAAAGGAGTTTGTACAAATGAAATGAGTAGGACATATTAGAAAAATTTAAATACTATATAGGGAATGAGTAGTTTTGATTGACTTTCTTTCCCTCTCTTACTTGAAATGATAATTAATATTATTTTTTAAAATAGGGAAATCAGTTGACATTTACTAAATTACGTTCTCCCTTAAGATTAAAAAAATGTAATCTTATTTATTTTTAGTATTGTTATTCCTGTAACTATTTGACAATAAAATTTATAAATACACAGATATAACTTCTTAACAATTATATTCTTAGAAATAATAAAATTGTTACCCTTGACAAATTATTTGACATAACTCTTCTGCTATTTTTCTATAATTAGGCTAGGGAGTCTTATTTTTCATGAATTGTGGAAGTGTGCCAGGCTTTTTAGACACCTAGTAGACCTGATTTTTCTCATGTAAAGGCTGAGGCTTTCTGTGAGACTGTGTAAATCCTGTATTTTTTTTAAAAATCCTATAGTGCTCTTACTTGAATAGAGAAGCAGAAAAGGCTGTTATTTCTACCTGTACTATTTATGATAAGTATTTCAGTTTGTTTGATGACTAATAAAGTGCTTTTGCTCTTTGATATACATTATATAGTTAGTGATTTTTAAATATTTGTATGTTTCCACAGAGTTCTGTCAAGTGTAGCTTTAAAGCCTCATTAGAGATTTGTCTTGTCTTAGTTTATTGGAAAAAGATTTTGAGAACTTGTTTATTAGTTTGTTACCTCAAATATCAGTTTTAATATTTTGTTTTTAGCATTAAAATTTGAGAAATTATCAGTTTCTCGATGTTGTAACAGCATTAAAGAAATTGTGTAAGTTTTACTTTAAAGCTCTAAGGAAGTGCTGATGGACTGTTGTGTTAGTTGTCAGAGTACAGAAGAATTTTTCCTAGGAAACTACACCGTACTTCTGGTATATCTTAGTATCTGGTAAATCAGTTCTAATGTATCTTTTTGCAATCATTACTTTTACTTTAAAATTTGAGGCTGAAAACAAAGTAAGAGTTTTTCATCTCTCTTCCCTATTTTCTTACACCCTAATATTAGTATTTGTGAATTCCTTTGGTGATAAAGTATGCATCTTTTAAAATTTTACTGATTGCCAGAATAGTCAGGGAGCTCATCATGCAGAATTTTACACATTCGCATGCTCAGAAAGAATTTATTTATTTAAATGTCATAGTTTAATGGTTTAAATGTTTCCTCCCAATTTAAAATTCATTAAAATTCTATTTTTTGTTAAGGACATGAAAAGGATGCCAAACAAGAAACTTTTTACTGGTTTCTGTTTGGTCCATGGATAAGTTTCCAAATTGTAATATAATTCCTTACCTATAAATATATTGTTGTGGTGGTGGTAGTCGTTACCGTTGAGTCAGAACCTACCCATAGCTGACCCGTTGGCTGATTTTCAGAGGCAGTTAATAGCACGGGAGGAGATTTCCCATCCTTCTCCCAATATGTATACTATCTTTTAAAAATATATTTCACTCTTGAGAGAACAACTCATAAATTATCTTCCCTGGAAAAACAAATAAAACATTTTCCGGCTACATAAGAAGTCCAAACTTTGTCTAAATGAAATAAAATGGTACTTTTGAGAATAATTACTTTGTACATTACATGCAAATAGATTTTAAACTAATGTTGAAGAGTTGACATTAATTCCAGCTCCGTTAGGAAGACTGGGATCCACTAAAAAGATCTAGTAGAAAGAAAGGAAAATGCCTTGTGAAGACCCCTTAATGATAAACTTTTAGAGTGCTTACATATTTTGTTTGTGGCTAGCCATCCTTCAACAAGGATAACTGTTTCTTAGTATTTGATTGTTTTTAAGAAATTAAGTAGGAGGAAATATCTAGTACAGCACAAGTGGTAATTTGGTAATCAGACAATTAAACAAGTAATGGGAACACATTTTATAGTTTTCTTGTGATTGTTAAAGTATGATACACTCTATGAGAGATACTATATGTATCACTCTTTAGTCATAACTATTAAAATATGAATCACTGGCAAGAACATTGCACAGATCACACCCTAATCTTACAGAAGACATGACCTAGGTAAAAAACTTTACTTTTCTTCTGTGGAACAGGCAAAAACTAAGTTTTATCTGATTTAGTTATAATAATGTCCTTTAAACTCTTATCAAAGATATTACTCACAAAAATTCTAACATATTCTTGTTTTCACTCTAAGTGATATAAGAGCATACTGGATATGATTTTCAATATATTGCAAAAGTGTAAAATTAAGAAAAGATTCCTATGAAATTTTTGCACACTCTGCTAAATGAATTATTGAAATTCCAATAAAGAATTTAGAGGGGGGGGAAACCCTAAAAAGCAGTATGAGTTTTATTTCTTCCTCAATATCTTTAGCTCTAATAAATGTCTCCTAAGAGCTCTATGTGCAGAGTTAGAAAAGAATGTATCCTATATTTACCTGATCTGGAAGAATTTTAAAATGTGGCATCTTCATGTGAGATATTGACTGAGGTGGGCTGGCAGGTTTACTAGTTTGGTAGATGAAGCAAGCGTGCAGTAAATTCATGTGGTAAAAAAAAAAATTCTTAAGAAGTTTTTTATTAAGAAACTTACTATCCCTTTAAAATGAAATATACTGGTCATTTCTAAAATAATAAAAACATATTTTATGTTGTGTGCATCTCCATTTCTGAAATACATTTTAATGAGCTCATCATATGAAATAAAGTTCCTAGATTTTCTAAGATGCTAGCTTAAATTATTAGTTCATAGTCCAACATGTCCAGAGAAGATGTAAAAAGAAATGATACGAATAAGCCTATTCAGCAAAAATAATATATCACATCTTAAACTAGAAAACTTTCATTGAAATAAGAGTTAACAGTTTTTATAAGAAATATTAGTGATTTAAAGGTATAAAAAATTATGCTAAATAATAAACTTAAAGATATTTTCAAATATTAAATGTAATTAAAATATATACTTTTTATAAATAATTTCTTATTGTGATTTTCATGAAAGCTTACAGAATACTTGGATTTCAAATATATGTTTTTTTAAAAGACAAACTAAAGAGGTGATTTTTAAAAATTCACTGTAGGTAACATTTTTACTTAGCGTAACAGCAATGATTAAAGCATAATATAAAGAGACTGTTAAGTAGTAAACAATTTTATTGGGGGAATGAGTTTCAAAATAATATAAACAACCTAGAGTAAATGTTTTAATTTATTGAGAATGAAATTTCAAAGGTATTTCCTGGCTCCTTAAGAAGCCATATACTCAGTGAATACATAATCTTTTTCTCTGTATGTTTTATTAGTTAATACTGTTATTAAAAAGTCCACATAACACTCTTCTTGAATTTCTGTGAAAATTATCATTTACCCCAACTCAACTTTGGTTTTGTCTTATATAATTAGCATTTTAAAACTTTCTAATGGGGTAAGAGCAGAGGTTAAAAGAGCTCTTTCTCTTAATTTCCAATTGTTGTTGAAGGATAGCAGCATGTGTATATATTTTCCTAAATTAAGTTTTAAAAATTCACAACATCCCAGGAGACAAACTCTGTTCCTTAACTCACTGGGATCCTGTGTTCTACTCTACAGTTTCAAGGGAAGCAGCTAAAACAATCGGCATCATTCTTCACCTAGATAATGCTTTCTCTGCAGCTAATAGCTCCTTGTTCATCAAGGAAACAAATGTGCATGGAGGTGACATGCTCTTCACCCACTGCTCTTTGTTCTAGGGTCCCTCAGACTGATTATATCAACCTCAGCACTGACAAATATCCCCCCAAACTTTAACACTATGTTAAATTGAATTATGAGGTTTTAAGGTTACACTACTCTGGCTGAAGGTTGATTGTCTCTGAGAGATAAAGGAATCCTGTTCAGTGATAACAAGATCCTCACCATGGGATTATCCCAGTTATTGAACTCAAAGGTCTCTTTATTTGGTTAGTTGGCCATTCTTTTTTATCCTTCCTAGGAAATAAATGACTGCTAAATTGGTGCTTCTCTCTACCCTCTCTCTAAAGATATTTTATAAAGCTCTATAAACATTCTAGGAGGTAGAACAAAACAATTCCAACAATTAAAAAAAACTTCTTGAAATATATTATCACTTAGAGTATAAAAACTATTTATTAGAAGTAAAATGGCCTAAGTTCTTATTTGTTATTTTTTTGGTGGCATGAATGTTTAAGAGTCTGAGGATATAAAAATGCTTCTTTTCCCTCAGTCTTTGAATGTATTGTCCTTACTATTTAATTTCTGATGTTATGGTTGGTTTATTTGTTTGTTTTTTATTACATCTGGATTATGCTGTGAAAGAAATTTTAGATCTGCTATTGAAACTCCATCTCACATACTTGCATACTCACATACATACTCTCCTGTGACCAAGAGAGACTGGTCCTTGGAGAAGGACATCTTACTCGGACGGGTAGAGGGACAGCGCAAGAGAGGAAGACCCCGGATGAGATAGATTGATACGGTATCTGGGACAAAGGAGGTTGGTTTTTCAGACTTAATGAGATTGGTTCAGGAAAGGGAAGGGTTCAGAGCTGCTGTATATAGGGTCTCTATATGTTGTAGGTGACTCAGTGGCACATGTTTAGAGTCAACTAGACCTCAGGGAGGGAGTTTGTATTTAAAAGTCGGTTGTTAACTATATTTTGGAGGAACATGCTTCTAAGTGGTACGGCACTGTTCTTTCAATATGCTGTACTGAGGTAACTTGGGGTTACTGTGTTGCTGAATCTTGTGTCATTGGTGTGTCAAATGCTGTAACATTTACTCATGGTGGACAGTGTTTCGTGGAGCTCCCAGTTTAAGACAGGTATGGAAGCAGGAGTGGCATCCACTTCCTCAACAGCATGCCTCTGGAAACCCTATGATGCTGATAAATGACGATAGTTATAGAAATAGGGTCACTATGACTCATATTTGACTCAACAGCAATCAACAACAACATTCAAGAACACTACTACATCCTTTGTGGTAGTTGTGGTGACAGTTCTTTATGTCAATCTTTACCATTTTCTAATTCAGCACACAACTCCATAAAATGCCTTTGTAAAACTGCTGAGTAATGGGTAACTTGAAATTTACCTGATGAATTGTGAATACATCACCATTGTTAGTATGTCTCTATATCATATGAATTATTATGAGTGGAAATAACAACTTGATCTTCAGCACCAACAATGATGATCACTTAGCATTTGACTTTTTGAATATAACTCTATAAGGTGAATTAATAGTACTTGCTTTCTACAGTAAATTTGTTGAATACCTACCATGTGCCAGACATGATTTCTGTAGTCATCATTACTTTTATGCAGTGTTGCTATATTTTCCCATATTACAGATAAATAAAATGAACACCAGAAAGATTAACAAATTTGTCCCAAAGTCTTCAGCTAATAAAGTAGCAAAGCCAGAAATGGAATAAATCTGTAATTCCAAAATCCATCATCTTTCCAATATACTACCCAGAAAGTCTCACAAAAAGGATGTAATATTTGTTGGTATTCTTCCACATCCTTGTGTACTTGTTTGTGCACACTATATTTTATATAGAGATGCTTTCTAACAGGAAAACTTAAGACTTAGAGGTTACTTGGGGAAAATAGTAATGCGTTTATTTGTAATGACTGTCATTAATTGTGCTACTACTACTCTCTGCTGGACATGTTGCTATGCACTTACACAGTTTCTTTAAGCAGTCATGTTACTTTTGAGCTATATACATTTAAATAGTCATATGCAGTTAGTGGTTACCATATTAAAGATTGAAGCTCAAGAAAAATGAGCCAATGAAAATCCAACTTTCATTAAAATTGCAATTAAAATTTCCTTATATGAAAAGCCGTTTATACATAGCAGAGCTGTGGAAACTAGATAATGGCAGGCTGTGATTCTCTGATTATACTCTTGCTACATTGTTTCCTAACCTTCAACTTGTTCTTTTTAACTAGTCAAGACTATCTTGAAACATTGCTTAATAAATTCCTTGAATGATGGCTAGACTAGGAGTTAGGTAGGCAAGAGAGAAAAGGAAGACAGGCTCAGAAATAGGCTTTGGCTAAGGAAAGGCAGAAGGGCCATCAAATAAATTTGTGTAAGAAGCTCAGAGAAAACAAGATGGGGGTAGGGGAGTGGGAATGAGAAAGAAAGTGACCTGATGAAGTGCCTTGAAGAACATTAGAATCTATAGTAAGTGAATTTGCACAGATTGAAAGGTAAATAAAAATCAGCATTATTTTTTCCAATATACACTCACTGTATATAATTTTTTGACATTTTGATGAATGACTTTGGAGTAAGTTATTTAAATAGTACAATAATGGTTGTAAAAATTCTCAAAGCCCTCATCCTCCAGGCCTCCTAGGGATCCTAGGCAGGGAGGATATAATTTATTCCTTCACAAAATTCATTAAGTAATAGAAATTATCTCTAATAGCGATAACACAGATAATCTCTATTAAGTAATAGGGAGCATCTCCTTGTTTCACATTTAATCTTTCTTAGAAAATAAGTTCTCAAATACAGTAATAATTTTTTATTCTGAAAATATCTAAGTCCCTGTTAATGTACATTTATATAATTCACTACAATTTAAAAGTCTTGTTTGTATGCAACAATCTTGTGGGATGAGTGGTATCTTTGATAGGTAAGGAAGCAGAGCTTGAAGTTTGCCTAGCATCCTGCAGCATGCAGCATGCAGAGCTGGAACCCAAATAGACATCAGATCCCTATAGAGTATGAGTTCTCCAACCAAACTCTGGTACTGTTGTTCATATACCTTTAACTTACTCTCTAGTACAGCTATCACAATGGAATATGTAGTATGCTACAGCTAAACTACTTAGATTGTATTCCCAATTTTCAAATTAAAAGATTGAGTCACAAAGAAAGGTCAAGCATGAGTCTAAGCTCCTAGGTTCAACTTCTTTGTAGGAAGAAAACCCAGAAGAACATGTTGAATTGCCTGTGAATATATGATTAGCAAAATGAAGATGGTGGGAATCTACAAATCAAATAGTCCAAGTGCTTCAATGCATAAATTTTGTGGAAAAGAGAGACATAACAGAGAATATGTAGAATGAAATTTAAAAGATAGTAAACGGACATGAGCTTATTAGAAATTGTGAGTAAGGTGCAGGATAGGGCAAATTTTTTGTTTGTTTGTTTTCATAGGATCACTTTGGTAGTCAACTTGATGGCACTTAACAACAAATTCTTTTAAATGGGTATGATTTTAAAAAAATAAAAATTAAGCTCTGTCCATTTGCTGTACAGAGGTAACTCATGGTTTCTGTGAGGCTGAACATTGTGACACTGAAGTGTCAAATGCAATAATGGTTCCCCATGCTGGACAGTGTTTGTTGGAGCTCCCTGATGAAAACGAGCTTGGAAACAGGAGAGGCATCCACTTCCGAAAGAGCTTGCCTCCGGAAACCCTATGAACTTGGAGAAACGATGAAAATTATACAAGTCTTCAGGTCTTTCATTCATAGGGTCGCTATGAGTTGTCTATGACTCGATGGCATTTAACAACAACAAAAACAACACATACTTTGATTAAACAAGCATTTTAGTGAAAGGAGCAAATGAAAGACACTTCATCTTACAAAGATAACCATACACGCAGTGCCCTGCCCCTGCATGTGTGGCTTGTCCCTTTCTTTCCCTTGAATATTAGCATTGAGACTCGATCAGCATTTCTTAAGCTGAAGGGACTAAAGAACAAATTCAAGCTTCGAGTTGCAATGCTTAAGGATGCAATGGACAGAATATTGAATGATTCAGGAAGTATTAAAAAATATGGAAGGAGTATGCAGAGTCACCGTACCAAAAAAGAATTGGCAGACATGGAAGAATTTCAAGAAACAGCATATGATCAAGAGGCAGTGGTGATGAAAGAGAAGGCTCAGGCTGCTCTGAAGGACTTGGCAAAAAAAATAAAGCTGCAGGAATTAATGGAATAACGATTGACCTATTTCAACAAACAGATGCTACCCTAGATGTGCTCACCAGATTGTGCCAGGAAATCTGGAGGACAACTACCTGGCCACCTGACTGGAAAAGATCCATATTTATTTCCATTCCCCCCAAAAAAGGTGACCCGACAGAAAGTGGAAACTATTTTAAAAGGTCATTCATATCACACACAAGCAAAATCCTGCTGCTGATCATCCAGAAAAGACTGGGACTGGACATTGACAGAGAACTATCAGAAATACAAGCTGGGTTTAGAAGAGGCTGTGACACTAGAGACGTTATTGTCAATGTCAGATGAATCTTGGCAGAAAACATAGAGTACCAGAGGGGTATCTATTTCATTGACTGTGCAGAGGCATTTGACTGTGTGAATCACAACAAATTGTGGTTAACCTTGAGGAGAATGGGAATCCCAGAACACGTGTTTGTGCTTCTATACATTGTGAAACCTATACTTGGACCAGGAAGCAGTCCTCAGAACAGAGCAAGGAAACACTACATGGTTCAAAATCAGGAAGGGAGTGCATCCAAGATGTGTCCTGTAATACTTTTTCAACCTATATGCACAACAGATCATTTGGGAGGCTGGGCTTTATGAGGAGGAATGTGGCATCAGGATTAGAAGACGACTCATCAACAACCTACATTATGCAGATGACACAACCTTGCTTGCTGAAACTGAGGAGGACCTGAAGTGCTTGCTGCAGAAGGTCAAGGACTCTAGTCTTCAGTATGGATTGAAGCTCAACATCAAGAAGATAAAAGATTGTCACCACAGGGCCAAATGGCAGCACCAGAAGATATTGAGATTGTGCGTCCACAATCAATGCTGTTTGCACCAGCAGTCAGGAAATAAAAAATTAATTGCATTAGGGAAATCTACTGTCAGGGACCTTTCCAGAGTACTGAGAAGCAACACTGTCAGCCTAGAAACTAAGGTGCACCTGATCCAGGCCATGAACTTTGCAATTACTTGTGATGCATCAGAGAGCTGGACAGTGACTAAGGATGACAGAAGAAAATTTGATGTTTTTGAGTTGTGGTGCTGGAGAAGAGTTTTGAACATACCATGAACTGCTAAGAAAACAAATTGGTCTGTCTTAAAACCAACTTTCTCAGTGAATTTTGAAAAAGCTCTGTCTCACATACTTTGGGCATGTGCCAGAAGGGACTGATCCTTGGAGAAGGACATCATGTTCAGAACAGTGGGGGATGAGATGGATTGATACAGTAACTGGGGCAATGAGGCTAGGTGTGTCAGAGTCAGTGAGAGCGGTTTAGGACAGGGCAGGCTTCAGAGCTGTTACACATAGAGTTGCTGTAAATTGCAGGTATCAGAACATCACATAACAACACAGCATATACTTTGAAGGCTAAAGTGTGCCTGACCCAAGTCAAGGCAATTTCAGTTGTCTCAGTGTGTGTAAAAACTGGGCAATGAATAAGGAAGATAGAAGGATGTGAATTGTGGTGTTATTGAAGACTACTAAGAATACTATGGAATACTAGAAGAATGAGCAAATTTGTCTTGGAAAAAGTGCAACCAAAATGTTCTTTAAAAGCAAGGACGGTGAGACTTCATCTCATGCATATTGGACAAGTTATCAGGAAGGGCCAGTCTCTGGAAAAGGGCTCAATACTTGGTAAAATAGAAGATCAAGTAAAAAGAAGATTGCCAGTGAGCTAAACTGATATAGTTTCTGCAACAGTGGGCTTAAACATAGTAAAAATTGTGAGGATGGTATAGGACCAGGCAGTGTTTTGTTCTGTTATGTAACCAGCAACAGACTGGAACCGTGACATGAAAACTATGGTTTAACTTTCTGGCCTGTGATGCAGTATTTAGAGTTTTATTCCTCTTTGTACTTAAATTGAAAGTAGGGTTTGAAATATATATTTAAACATTATTTTTTTTTAAAAAGTTAAGCAGTAGCCTATTCTAAGTGGCAAAAAGAAAAAAAAATCTTTGCTCATGCAATTTTCTTATCACACACCTTACAGTAATAACTTAAAATGGCTCTTTGGAAAGAAAGCATTTTAGATTGAAGCACTATGTAATAAGTTTCCAGTGTTCTTTAAATCTTGATAACTCTTGAATTTAATGGTTATAGAACAGAGACTAATATAGAAAAAAATCATAGGGGCTAGTTATTAGATATGTTGTTAATGATCTGCTCTGAGTTTTGACTCATAATCAACATAAAAATGAATATAGACTCTTAAGAAAAAAGAAAGTATTTTCATACATAAAAAAGAATGGACTAATAGTGTAAATTGTAATCCAAATGTTACAGTTAGGTCTAGATAAACCACTTTAAAAGAACGCAGCTCTTATATAGGGTGTTAAGTTAACATATAAAATATTTCGGGGGTGGGGGAGAGAAAGAGGCATGCAATGCCTTGCCCAGTAAATTCAGATGCTACAAATTATTGAAAATCCTGAGTCATTTAACTTGTAAATTTTCCATAAATGGTCATAGTCTCTTTTGTTTTTATCATTTCTCTAGCTTTGAAGCAGGGAGATTTGGTGGTGTAGTCTGTAGGGAATTCTGTAGCTAACTCAACAGCAGTGCCTCTCTGGCAATTCAGATCACCAGCTGCTGCTTGGGGGAAAATGATGGACAGTCTCTGTTTGTGATATTTACAAGCCTTTGACACCCACTAGTGGGTCAGCTATGAGTCAGTTCAGACTCAACATCAAAGAGTTCTGAAACCTTTGAAACAAATTAACTCATCAAGGTTTCAGGAATAATATGGGACAGAAAGGATTTCACTTGATTTTTTATAGTTCTTTGTTTTAATAAAATTTTTATTTTATTACTTACAAAGTTTGTATACATTGTTTTCCACACCAGATCTTACTCATTTCTTTTACCCACCCCTCCCGCCCACCCAGCAAATTGTGTGACCCTATTATTAACCACACCCCACCACTGTGTGGATCATAACAAACTGTGGCTGACTCTGAGAAAAATGGGAATCCCAGAACACTTGATCATGCTAATGTGAAACCTATACTTGGACTAAGAGGCAGTCGTCAGAACAGAGCAAGGAAACACTGCATGGTTCAAAATTGGGAAGGGTGTACACCAGGGATGTGTCCTGTCTCCATACCTTTTCAACCTGTATGCAGAGCAGATTATCCGAGAGGCTGGGCTCTATGAGGAAAAGTGTGGTGTCAGGATTGGTGGAAGATCTATTAACAATCTGCATTATGCAGATGACACAACCCTGCTTGCTGAAACTGAGGAGGACCTGAAATTCTTGCTGCAGAGGGTCAAGGACTGCAGCCTTCAGTATGGATAGAGGCTCAATGTCAAGAAGATGAAGATTCTCACCACTGGACCAATTGGCAGCATCAGGATGGAAGGTGAAGAGATTGAGATTGTTAACAACTTTAGTCTGCTTGGCTCCACAGTCAACACTCTTGGCACCAGTAGCCAGGAAATAAAAAAACGTATTGTGGTGGGAAAGTCTACTGTTAGGGACCTCTCCATGTTACTGAAGAGAAATGGTGTCACTCTGGAGACTAAGGTGCGTCTGATACAGGCTGTGGTCTTTGCAATAATTTCTTATGCATCAGAGAGTTGGACAATGACTAGGAAGGATAGGAGCAGAATTGATGCCTTTGAGCTGTGGTGCTGCAGAAGAGTATTGAATGTACCATGGATGCCAAGAAAACAGATTCATCCTAGAGAGAGTTAAACCAGGCTGCTCCTTAGAGGAAAGGATTCTGGGGCTTTGTCTGACATCCTTTGGACATGTTGTAAGAAGGGACAGGTCCTTGGAGAGGGACATCATGCTTGGGAGGGTGGGGGGATGGTGCAGGAGGGGAAGACCCTCTATGAGGTGGATTGATTCAGTGACTGGGATAATCAGGATGGGTGTGACAGAGGCAGTGCAATTGGCACAGGATAGAGCAGGGTTTAGGGCTATTGTACATAGGGTCGCTATGAGTCACAAACGACTCGACAGCACATAACAACAACAACAACAGGTGAATTGTGTCTTATAATCAAGCCACGAGTTGCAATCCTGCAAGATGCTAAAGGTAAAATCTTGAATGATCCATGAAGCATCAAAAGAAGATGGAAGGAGTACACAGTCACTATCAAGAAGAACTACTGATACAGAACCATTTCAGGAAGTAGCATATGACCAAGAACCAATGGTAATAAAGGAGGAAATTCAAGTGGCTAGGAAGGAATTGGCAAAAAAACAAGGACAAAAAAACCTGATGGAATACCAATTGACATATTTCAGCAAACAGATGCTGCTCTGGACGTGCAAACCAGGTTATGCAAAGAAATATGGAGGACCTGGCCAACTGACTGGAAGAGACCTGTATTTATTCCCATTCTAAGAAACAGTGACCCAACAGTGCAGAAATTATCAAATGATATCACTAATATCATATGCAAACAAGATCTTGCTGAAGATTATCCAGAAATAACTGGAAGAATACATCAGCAGAAAATGTTCAGATTTGCAGGCTTGGTTTAGAAGAGGCTGTGGCATTAGTGTCATCATAGCCAATGTTAGATGGATCTTGGCTGAAAGCAGAGAGTACCAGAGCAATGTCTATTTGTGTCTTATTGACTATGCCAAGGCATTTAACTGTGTGAATCACAACAAATTGTGGCTAACCTTGAGGAGAATGGGAATCTCAGAACACTTAATTGTGTTCTTGCAAAACCTATACTTGGACCAGGAAGCACTAGAACAGAGCAAGGAAACGCTGCATGGTTTAGGATTAGGAAAGCTATGCATCAAAGGTGCATCTTATCTCCATATATTTCCAATATACATGCAGAACAGATAATTCAGAAAGATAGACTCTATGAGGAGGAATGTGGCATCAGGATTGGAGAGGGACATCATGCTTGGAAAGGTTGGACAGTGCAGGAGAACAAGATCCAGGAAGAGATGGATTGACTCAGTGACTGGAGAAATGGGCTTAAGTCTATCAGAGACAATGAGATTGGCTCAGGATAGGGCAAGTTTCAGAGCTAGTGTACACAGGTTTGCTGTAAGTCACATGTGACTTGATGACACATAACAATAATAACAACATCAAGGAATTAGCAAAAATAAGGCCCCAGGAATTGATGTAGTATCAATTGACATATTTCAACAAAGAGATATAGCCCTGGATGTGCTTTACCATGTTTTGCTAAGAAATCTGGAGGACAGCCACCTGGCCAACTGACTGGAAGGGAGATCCATAATCATGCCAAAAATGGTCCAACAGAATGTGGAAATTATTGAACAATACCACATGCAAGCAAAATTTTGGTGAAGATTATCCAAAAATAACTAGTGAACTGCCAGAAATACAAGCTGAGTTTAGAAGAGGCTATGTCACCAGGGATATCATTGTTTATGTCAGATGGATCTTGGGTGAAAGTAAAGACATCCCAAAAGATGTCTATCTGTGTTTTATTGACTTTGCAAAGGCATTTGACTGTGTGAATCACAACAAATTGTGACCAACACTGAGAAGAATGGGAATTCCAGAGCACTTGTTTGTGCTCCTGCAAAGACTATACCTAGGCCAAGAAGCTTTTGTCCAAGCAGAGCAAGGGAACAATGCCTGGTTCAAAATCAGGAAAGGAATATGTCAGGGATTTATCCTTTGTCTATACTATTTCAACGTATATGCTGAACAGATCATATGAGAGTTTGGACTTTATGAAAAAGAACATGTGGCATCAGGATTAGAAGAACCATCAACCACTTGCAGATGACACAACCTTGCTTACAGAAACTGAGGAGAACTTGAAACATTTGCTGCAGAAGATCAAGGACTGAAGCCTTCATTATGTACTGCATCTCAACATAAAAAGCGAGCGTTCAATCTTTTACTTTTCCCAACATGATGTTATTTCCCCTACAGCTGGACCCTCCTCAAAATATGCTCACTATCCTTTCCTCCAAGGAATTTCCTCCAAGATGTGTTTGTTCTTTGGATAGTCCACAAGTTATTCAATATTCTTCATCAACACTACAATTCAAAGGCATCCTTTCTCAGTCGTCATTATTCATTGTCCAATTTTCATATGTATTTGAAGCAACTCAAAATATTTTTATTTAAGTGAAGCACTTTTTTAAGCTTCAAACTGATATCTTCACTAACTTTTTAAAGGGGTCCTTGACAGCACATTTTTCCAATATAACTTGCCTTTTGATTTCATTTTCTTTCTTTTTTTATTGTGATTTTAATGAAAGTTTATGGAAAAGTTGGATTTTCATTCATTCATTGTTGTACATTTTCCTCCCACCCACTCCCCAATTAACTTAAAAAAAATTATTGTTGCATAATTTCTTAATGCTGCTACTATGGGTGTTGATTGTGGATCCTAGCAGAATTAAAACCTTAACAATGACACTATTTTCTCCACCTATCATGATGTTGCCTACTGGTCTAGTTGTGAGAATTTTTGGTTCTGTAATGTTGAGATTAATCCATCTTTAAGGCGGTAGTCTGATTTTCTGTGGTAAATGCTTCAAGTCTTCACTTTATGCAAACAAAGTAAACCATATTGCACAGATAAAAAATAAAAGTGAGCATCCACCAGACCAATAGGCAGCATCATTACAGAAGGAGAAAAGATTGAGGTTGTTAATGATTTCATCTTTCTCACATCCACAGTCAACACCCTTGGCACCAGAGTAAGGAGATCAAAAGACAAATTGCATTTGGAAAATCTATTGCCAAGAATCTCTCCAGAGTACTAAAGAACACCAGGCTACAGACTAAGCTGTACCTGATCCAGGCCATAGTCTTCTCAATTGTTTGGTATGCATCTGAGAGCTTGACAATTAATAAGGATGACAGAAGAATCTATGTCTCTGAATTGTGGTGCTAGAGTAGAGTATTGAACATAACATGGATTACCAAGAGAATAAGTCTGTCCTGGAGAGGGTGAAACCAGCTAGTTCTTTGGAGGCAAGGATTTTGAAACTGTTTCATGTAATTTTGGGATATTGTCACGAGGGGCCAGTCCTTGGAGAAGGATATCATGCTTCAAAATGTGGAGGGTCAGTGCAGGAGAGCAAGACCCTGGATGAGATGGGTTGACAGTCTCTGTTCCAGTGAGGTCAGATGTGTTAGAGACAGTGAGGTTGACTTAGGATAGGGCAAGGTTCAGAGCCATTGTTTACAGGATTGCTGTAAGTCATCGTTGACTCAATAGCACATCATAACAACAATCATCACCTCGATCATCAGGTAATTGGAAGTAACCTAAATATCTGATTCCATGGATTCAGTTTAATAAATTATGGTACATCCATATAATGGAATACAGGACAGCTGTTAAAATCCCTGTTGTCAGTAAAAGAGTCTCTATTGTCATGAGAAAATGTTCATGATATATTTAAGGGAAACCTTGGGAGATAAGACATCATGGAAAGGCATTTAACAAAATGTTAATAGCGGGTTTCTTTGGGTTATGGGATTAGAAAACATAAAATGGAAAACTATAATTCCAAGGTTGCTGTTTTGAGGATGGTACTTTTCATGTGACAAGCCATTTTTTTAAAGGTGTGCTTTAAGTTGCAACATTAAATAAGTGTCAACTAAAACCTGAGGGAGGACACATGACAAAAGTACATGAAAGGAAAAATCACAGACATTGTATATGATTGTAAAGGGCTCGATATCCTATAAAATATGCTATCCAGACCTGAGACATTTCCTCTATCCTTTCCTTGGTGCAATAGTAAAGCAGAAAACATTCCAGCACCCAGAGTTTCATGTAGAATCTGCCCTTGTAAATACACTCGCATGCTATAAGCTTCTTCATGTGTATTACTCACTTTCTTCTCTTTAAAAGGTAGTGTTAACTTCTAATTCAGCTTTGTATTCTCATCTTCCTTCAGCCTCTAGCACCTGCGAAGATGTTTTTCACATAGAAATATTCCATAAATGCCTGTTAACATCAATTTAAAAATAAATAAATCTAAAAGTAAAGGTCACGGTACTTTCTATCATAATGCCTTCAATTGTGTATGCTCTGTTTTCCCAAAGCAGGCCAGACTAGCATCTTCAAGGATCAGTTTCTAATGCCATAAACTAGAAACTTTTCTCTGGTATTGATAGTTGGGTATCCATAATCTATTAACTGTAGTTCGTATTTTGTGAGTAAATTTTCTTCTATATTTTTCCTGTACTAAAAGTACATTAACTAACATCTGATTACACTGGGCTTATGTAGCTGTCATGTAAAGCAGTTCTGCAATTTGTCCATATTAATTTGGCCTGGTTTTCTCTAGCTTTGTGTTATTAATATCTGTAACCTTGGAGATTTCACCATCTTCCTTTTTCTGAGTTGTGATGTGATATGATGTACTGTTAATGTTGGAACAGACCCAGAGCTGACCCTCCTGTGAGTTTTCAGAATGAATCGCACAGGAGATTGCCCATCTTTCTCCTGTGGAGCAGCTGGTGGATTTGAATGAAGTACTTTTGGAATTGCAACACAGCTCCATTTTCTCTTATTTTTCACTTATGTTATTGTTAGATTTCATCAAGTACAAATCGTAACATCCTTGTGAACAACAGATCTGAACCTTGTCCTATCATGCATGTGCCATTCTCACAATCTCTGACACATTCAAGCCCATTGTTATAGTCTCCAGACTGACATAGTTGTTCTTCAGTATTCTGGAGATGTCTCTAACAATAGACTTTACCAATGCAATTCATCTTTTGATTTCCTGGCTGCTGGTACCAAGAACATTGATTGTGGAGCCAAGCAAACTAAAGCTGTTAACAATCCCAATTTCTTCACCATCTATCATGATGCTGCCAATCAGATCAGTGGTGAAAATCTTTGTTTTCTTGATGTTGAGCTTTAGTCTGTATTGAAGGCCACAGTCCTTGAGCTTCTGCAACATGTGCTTTAGGTCCTTCTAAGTTTCAGCACGCAAGGTTGTGTCATCTGCATAACACAGGTTGTTGATGAGTCTTTCTTCAATCCCGATGCCACATTCCTCATAAAGCTCAGCTCCTGGATGATGTGTTCTGCATATAGATTGAAAAGGTATGGAGACAGAATTCATTCCTGGGTACACCTTTCCCAGTTTTAAAACATGCAGTGTTTCCTTGCTCTTGCTATGGACTGTCTCCTGGTCTGAGAATAGGTTTCGTATATAGAACATTGATTTTGTTCAGAGGGTCTGGAAATACTTGCCTCTTAGACTAACCTGTGCTAAGGTTAACTTCGAGACACCGTTTTGACTATCAAGTTGTAAAGTCACTAGAGAAAATGCCCCTTTCCAAATTAAAAAAAAGCTAAGAAAGTTCTTTGTCTTTTCTCTTTCCCATTTCTACCTTTACTTTCTTTCTAACTGAAATTGGATTATGCTGCCTACAGATTCAGCATTTGTATATTACACAAACCAATAAGACTGAAGAATGTAGTAGAAAATCTTAAGTCTCCAAGAGCATTCTTTTTTCCCCCAAGTACATTCTTGAGCAGCGTCACAATACAGTCTGCAGTCTTAACAAGAGAGGTCTCTAACTGCAGATTTTCCCATTGCAATATGTCTTTAAATTTCCTGGCTGCTGGTGCCAAGAGTGTCGACTGTGGAACCAACCTGGTTTAAAATTAAGAAAGATGTGCATCAGAATTGTATCCTCTCTATATACATATTTAATGTATGTTGTTGTTATGTGCCATCGAATCGCCTGCAACTCAGAGGGACCCTATGCACAACAGCCCTAAATCCTGCTCTATCTTGTGCCAATCTTATTGTCTCTGACACCCCTATCTCCTTTACCTCAATCACTAAATCAATCCACCTCATCGAGGGTCTTCCTCTCCTGCACTGTCCCTCCAGCCTCCCAAGCATGATGTCCTTCTCCAAAGAGATAATTTATATGAATTGGGAATACTCAAGTCTTTGATCTTTTAACACATTAACAACAACAATAATAAAAAGTCTTAATTTTCAAGAGAGCAAAGATTTTTAAAAGAAGCTTTACTAGTATAAATAAAACCATTTATATTGTATTTACTTATTCCAAGTCCAGGAGAGTCTTTTGCCTGACTTCCTGTAGTGATAGTGGTGACAGCAAATTGTGTAAGCAGTTTAGTGTATCAGAAAAACCAAGTGAATGTAGATAGCAGCCTTAATGTAATTTTAAATGGGACCTCTTAAGTGGACCACCCAGCATGAAATCAAAGTGAACAAGACTCCTGCTTTGAGTAGAAGATAATTGCCATGTGAGGTCAGAAAGAATTGATGTTCTTGATATAGTATTGCACCATTAGGTGTATTATTGGATTTGGATTGGTGAGAGTAGAGCTTTCCTCTGAAACATCTGTTCACTGTCAGGGCAGCATGGCTAAAGGGATGGTCCAGTGGTCTGTTTCAATATGACAATTCCTACATAAAGGATATAGAGACACAAATGCCTTCCTAGGTCATTATGAACTGTGATACTGTATATGAAATCTGAAAAAATACTATTTTGCTGATTTGCCATATAGCAAGCTCATTTGCCTTTCTGTTTCCATGAAGTCTTTTATAATATTATGCTTTCTAAACCTTTCTCTTTTTATGTATACTTATATGTACTTTATATTTATATATACTTATATTTTAGATTCTTTATCTTCCAAACCTGTTGATTACACTTTTTTCTTAATTGAATTTTATTTTAGTTTGTTCTTGAAATATTTCACTTTCTACTATGCTGGTTCTGTTTTCACCAACTTTTATAATAACTTCTAAGTTATTGTGTTCGTGGGAATCTCATGAGAGTTTAATATTTGCTCTGTTCTTGTCATTAATTAGCATAAAGCATATACGCACACTGAAAAAAATCCAACTGAATTATTATTTGCTTTCTAGAATTATAGTATTTCATATCTTGAAGAGACTTAGTTACTCCAGTTCTGTTTATAGATGAGGATACTAAGATACATAAATGTTAAATAGCTTGCCTATTATCATTTGTTTCAAGGTTTTTATACAATTTTTTATTTATTAGAACTATCCATATCAAAGTAGACTTGTATTTCTTTAAAAAATAGATTCTTATGAAAGTTTTCTTTTACTTACCTATTGATCTAAGTATAGAATTAGGCATTCCTTAGTCTGAATCTTTGAGTACTTTCATTTTTTCATCTTAAGGTTACTCCTTTGGCATAAATTGATTTTTAAATTTTTCCCAATACAGTATATGTAGTAAATATAACTATTTAAATGGTATATTTATGATATTTTTGTTTTTATTAATTGACTCTTATCAACATTGAGCTTTTTATCCCTCTTTTATTATACAAAGAATCAGTGATTTTTTTTCATACATTCATTTCCAGTGTGTCTTATTTCTTCATTCAATGTGGTCAGTAGTTTAATGCCTCTGAACATCTGAGTACAGAATCAGGGAACAGCATTCAGATTTGCTCCAAGGTCCTGGAACCCCTTGCCTCAGCCAACATGGCTAAGATGTGACTGTCAGCCTCATTCACATCCAGGTTGGGCACTAGCTGCTATATGTTGCATATAGGGAGGAAATCAAAAGACCAGGTTTGAATTTCCCCCGTAAAAACTATTAAGTGAGATAAAATCTGCATACAAATAAACATAGTGCAAAATAAATAGTGAATAGTGCCATAATGACGATACTGTTTCAGTTTTGGGTGAGAGAAGAGCAAATTTTTCTCTTTTAATTGATGATCATTCATTTGTACTGTGGCAGCCTTGGCTATGTGAATATTCTTATGAGGTGGGTTTTCAAATAAACAGCAATTTGAATGCCTCTAAGTTTCTTTGACTTATTCATACAGTCCATTACTGCTCAAGGATCTACTATATTCTACGCTTTGTTCTAGGTTCTTGGAACAGAGATGAAAATTGACAAAATTCTCAGCTACATAGAGCTAACATTTTACTAGGAGAGATGTGTAGTGCCCAGCTTAACAAATATTCTGAAACAAGAAAAATAGAAGAAGTTACAGGCATTAAGAATGACTAAAAAAAAAATCAGTCATGAAACTCTTGACATGAGATACTTAGATAAGGTCTTAGAGCACAGGCCTGAATGAAATGAGAAATCAAACCATGCAGAGATCTGCAAGAAGAACATTTTAAAAATAAATTCGTTAAAAAGAAGAGTATTCCAGATAGAAGGAATAGCAAATGTAAATACTTTTAGGTAGAAACTTCTTGGAAAGTTCAGTGGATAGACAAGAAACCTGTTTATATGAATGACCTTGAAATATATTTAACTAACTGAATAGAATAGTATTAGAAAATGAGGTTGATGAGACAGAAAGGACTAAATAATGGGGAACCTTTAAAGCCACAGTAGACATTTAGATTTTCTTGTGCCTATCATAAAAAGCAACTACTGAGCTTTATGCAAGTGATTAACATGATAAAATTTGCATTTCTAAAAGACATTTCAGTTACTCTTTGTAGAATAAATTATAAGGGAAATAAATATGAAAAGTGGACAGGGGGGCTAGATACAGTGTACTCAGTGATCCATGTGGGTTTAGAAAGATTTTTAGATAATATGCTTGTGTGTGTGTGTGTGTGTGTGTGTGTGTGAAATGTGCAAGGATCTGAAGTCAGAATATCAAAAGGGCTGAACTCGCTCAGCATTTCTTAAGCTGAAGGAACTGAAGAACAAATTCAAACCTTGAGTTGCAATACTTAAGGATGCTTTGGACAGAATATTAAATGGTGCAGTGAGCATTAAAAGAAGATGGAAAGAGTATATACAGAGTCATTCTACCAAAAAGAATTGGTGGACACAGAAGAATTTCATGAAACCATTTATGAGCAAGAACCTGTGGTGATGAAGGAGAAAGTTCAGTCTGCTCTGAAAGAATTGGCAAAAAACAAGGTCCCAGGAATTGATGGCATACCGATTGACATATTTCAACAGACAGAGGCTGCCCTGGATGTACTTATCAAGTTGTGCCAAGAAATCTGGAGGACAAGCACCTGGCCCACTGACTGGAAGAGATCTATATTCCCATTCCAAAGAAAGGTGATCCAACAGAGTGTGGAAGTTATTGAACAATATCATTGATATCACATGCAAGCAAGATTCTGAAGATCATCCAAAAACAACAAGAACAGCACACCAGCAGAGAACTGCCTGAAGTGTAGGCTGCATTTAGAAGAGCCCATGGCACTAGGGATATTATGGCTAATGTCAGATGGATATTGACTGAAAGCAGAGAGTACCAGAGAAATGTCTATCTGTGTTTCATTGACTATGCAAAAGCATTTGACTATGTGGATCACAACAAACCATGACTGACTGTGAGAGGAATGGGAATCCCAGAATACTTGATTGTGCTTATGTGAAACTTATATTTGGGCCAGGAGGTAGTCATCAGAACAGAACAAGGAAGAACTGCGTGGTTCAAAATTGGCAAGGGTGTGTGTCAAGTATGTGTCCTGTCTCCATAACTTTTCAATCTATATGCAGAACAGATTATCTGGGCAGCTGGGCGGCTCTATGAGGAGAAGTGTGGCATCAGGATTGGAGGTAAACTTATCAACAATCTGCGTTATGCCGATGGCACACCCTGTTTGCTGAAACTGAGGAGGACCTGAAGCACTTGCTGCAGAAGGTCAAGGATTGCAGCCTTCAATATGGATTGAAGCTTAACATCAAGAAAACTGATCCTCACCACTGGGCCAATTGGCAGCATCATGATAGATGGGGAAGAGATTGAGATTGTTGACAGCTTTCGTTTGCTTGGCTCCACAATCAACACTCTTGAGACCAGCAGCCAGGAAATCAAAAGACGAATTGCAATGGGAAAATCTGCTGTTAGGGACCTCTCCAAGGTAGTAAGGAGCAACAGTGTCAGTCTGGAGACTAAGGTGCGCCTGATATAGGCCATGGTCTTTGCCATTACTTGCTTGCTTCAGAGAGCTGGACAATGACTAGAGATGATAGCAGGAAAATTGATGCCTTTGAGCTTTGGTGCTGGAGTATTGATTATACATACCATGGACTGCTAGGAGAACAAACTAGGAGAGGGTGAAGCCAGGCTGCTCCTTGGAGACAAGGATTCTGAAGCTTCATCTGACATACTTTGGACACGTTGCAAGGAGGGACCAGTCCTTGGAGAGGACCATTATACTTGGGAGGGTTGGAGGTATGGCACAGGAGAAGAAGATTCTTGATGAGATGGATTGATTCCATCACTGGGGTTATGGGGACAGGTGTGTCTGAGACAGTGAGATTGGCAAGGGATAAAGCAAGGTTTAGGGTTGTTGTACATAGGGTCACTATGAGTTGCTTGGCTGTGAGTCACAAGCGACTCGACGGCACATAACAACAACAGTATATTGGGTGTATAAATACATATGTGAGTGAAAATAACCATTACTAATATTAATGGGCTAAGTCTATGACTGGCCTGAAGGCTCCTGTAGAGTAGTTCCACTCTAGAAGTTGGTTTCTCGTGTCTTGATGAGGGTCATATAAGGAAAGCTTTGGTTTGTGTTGTTGGTTTTTTCCCTCTACAAGCGGGTGTCAGCTGCCTGGACTTTTGCCCAGTGTAGCCAACAATGATCAAGGGTGGAGGGTCTACTTGGTTTATTATAGTCAATAGCATTTGTTTGGCATGTCTTTAAAAGTCCATAGGGCCCTCAGGCCTACAGCCCTCAGGCAAAATTAATTAACATTGGGATGAATATTCTTTAAGTGGTACAGCAGTCATCTATTTGCTGTATTGAAGTAACTTGGAGTTGTTGTTAATTATAGAATAGGGTTCAGGTCTTTGTTTCATAGGGTCATATAAGTCATATTCGACTTGACAGGATTAACCACTGCTAAGTGAAACAAGTGTTATATTTTGGAGGAACGTATTTCTACTTTGTACATCTCTCTCTGTCATTTTGCTGTACTAAGGTAATCTGGGTTTGCTATGATGCTGAACCTTGTGCCATTGGGGTGTCAAATGCCATAATAGTTTCCCTGTATGGACAATATTTGGTGGAGCCCCCAGTTGTAAAACAGGTTTGGAGGCTGGAAGCCATCCACTTCCTAAACCATATGCCTATGGAAACTCTATGAACGTCTTTTGTTCATAGAGTCGCTATGGGTCATGCTTGACTTGACAGCAAGCAACAACAATATTAATGGGTTAATTTTGTTAAATATGTTTAGCATAAATTAACACACATATGTGTTAGTGTTTGATAAAAGAAATTTATACTTGGAACAGTTTTTAAAAGTTTGAAAAACACTGTATTCCACGAGAAATTATAGTAGCTATAAGTTGGCTTCCAATATATTTTTCTTGGAATTGTAATAATTATTTTTTCTGCTTTATTCCTTTTCTTATTACTGGGCAGCAGTGGTTCTTCTCTCCATAAAAAATGAGCATACATAGGCAAGCACATATGCCTATCTACATACAATTTCAGGATGTTTACAAATACCATGTTCACACTCTGGACTATAGAAGATCATTTCACAGCCCTCCCTCCTTCTGCTATTCAGAGACATAACATTTGTTCTTTTTCCTAAATATTCTGTTCTAGAATTTTTATCCCTGTTTGTGTCAATCCTAAAAATTATTATAAAGGTGTAGCTTTAAAATACACTCCTTAAGCCTTGAGTTCCTGACCTATAAATGATAGCAGTTTCTTTTAGTTACATTTTGTCTTCTCTCTGTTTTGTGCCTTTGAACTATCTTAAGGCCCAGAGAAAACAATGTTAAATTTAATATTTCTCTTAAGGGAAAACAATGGGCAGTCCCCCTCCTGTGCAGTTTACAGCTTCTGAAAATCTACTGGATGGTCTACTGAGAGTCAGTTCTGATTCAACAGCACACAACAACATCATCCTATATCTCTGATGTTTCTAGAGTATTGTCTGGCATACCTGTATTAATGTAAATATTGATATAAGTCCTTACACTAGTCAAGAAAATCTTAGAGGCATTGACTATTTAAATAAATTATGTGCTTTTAACATGGTTACTAGTCATTGTGTTGATTTTATCAAGAAAGTTTTGTGATGCATCAGGGTTATACCTCAGATCCTTGAGTAAAAGTGAAGGTATCAGACTTTTTCATTTATTTTTAAGAAATTTATCATTTTTATAGTTTTGTAAGGGAAGGAAGGTAGCAAGCTTAACCTGCCCCCTTCAGAATCTGTATCTTAATGGCCCAGCATCATTGGAACCTTCTAGGTGACTATGTGATCTCTGTCCAACCCCTTAGTTACACTTGACATCATAAAGCATTAATCTTTTAAAGATTTGCTTCGGTGAACACTGTAATAATTTCCTACTTAGAGGGTTTGCCCACATACTTTTCCCTCCTTTCCTGTTTGCTTAGGCCTTTGGTTTCAAAGTGTAATTAAAACTTATTACTGAGAATAAAACTTAGTATATCCTGGTCTGCCATACTGGTCAGATGAGGTAAGCCGCATTCTTTCAGTTTTGGTTTATTTTTATAAGCGAGAACAGGAGTAGCTTCATGAAAAAGAACAGAGTATTAGACTTTATAGGTTTGTTGTTCTCAGGCCTTTTGTACCCCTTCAAACCTGGAATGCCTGCCACATTTGAAGCAAAAATGGAATAAAGCAAATGTAACTATCATTTTGTTTCTAAAACATGATGCCTTTGCATATAAATGATGACCTAAAGAAGTGAAAACAGTCGCTTTATTTACTCTTTGCAGCTTAACTCTTTTGCAATTGATCTTTCTTTTGCAGTTGTCTAAGAAAATAAAATCCCTCTGTGGTTTCAGTTTTTATTTTTAAAAGTACTATTTGAGATATTCTTAAATTCATTCTTAAAGCTTATTTATATAGTTTATATTAACCTCAGTTTTACTTTTAAATAATTTATATGATTTTTAAAAATGTATTCCATGATTTAATGTTTATTAAAGTTTTTATTTGGGATTTGTACTAAACAAACACCTCTACCAACAAGCCTATATACATGCACATTCTTTTTAACAAGAACAATACACCATAATTGAAATGATCATTCTCTTGATATTGCCTGTGTCAGCTCTGTAATCTGAAGTTTATAAATTAATAAGAAAGTTTCAGTTACAATAGATAGATGTTAAAGAGTCAGATAATTTCAGAATCTTGTGGGAACTTTCTAGTTTCCACTCTTTTATCTCCTCAGAAGACTTTTTCATGAAAGACAGGGATTAGTGATGACTTTCTAATGCAGAGTTGGTTGTTAGTTTTTTTTTGTTTAAAAATGACACTTTGAACATGGAGAGCATAATACATTTGAAGGTCTGTTGCCAAGCAGCTTGAAACCTAGGGCGCATTGTTGAATTTGAGGGAATAGTGAGTTCAGGGAAGAGGCCAAAAGAAAACTTGAGAAAAATAGAGTAAGACTGAAAGTGTTTTATGATAATTAGAATAAAAATTGGATATCAGAACTTCACGGGTCAGCTTCTGTTCACACATTTAGCTTTCACCTTGCAAAGAAAGGGATGTATCAGGTAATTAGGTCAAATCAATGATTATATATCTTTAACTCAAGTGGAAGGGACTATAATTGTGATGAAATTTGTCTGAAGGGGAACGCATGGGGAATCTTGTCAAAGGTCATGAGTTCAAAGGGGAAATTAAGTTCAAGGTTCGGTTCCTGTTCACATACCCCCTCCCCAAAATAGTGCATAGCAAGAAACCCAAACAATCAATATTTTTAGAAAACAAGTTAATTTTTTCCACTTTTAAATCTTTCTCATTCAGATTCTCGCAAGGATATAGAACTAAAGTTTTTACACCTCCCAAATGGTGTATTTTCTCTTTATGTGGACAGAAAGAAAAACCTCTAAATATTGTATTTCCTGCTTGTTGGTTTCTTCTGCTTTGTTACTGATCACACACAAGATATTGGCTGCATGGGATGCAAATAAAAAGCCTGTCTCCAAGAAATCACATGTCCATGTGTCCTTGAATGCAAATTTCTGGCTTGTTTACAGGATAACAATAAAATAAGTTTAAGATTGGAGGCAAGAGGACACAGCTAAGAAACTTGTTTGATGGTCTCTCTCTTCTCTCAATTCAGTTTCCCCTTAAACTTGACAAAGTGGAACCAAGATTCACCCTTGTCTTGGTCATTCTTCTGAAACAAAGAGTCTATTCTCCCTTTTAATGCATGTAGAACTTCCATTAAGGTTGACCGTAAGTTCTTGCATGGGATGCAAAAAAGAAAAAGCCTTCAAATCTTTTCTTTATCCTTGTGTTATTTTAAAGTACAAACAATAAGAACATAGTTTCACATAGTGGTAAAGAAACTCTGAAGGGACACAGCCTTTAAAAATTCCAGTGGCCTTTAAACACTCTGGATTTCATCCAGAAAGTGTAATTCCAAGGCATTATTTTTCATAAAGTTATTTTAGTAACTAAGAAAAAGAAGCATGTGCAGGAAACTGTATGTAATTGCTTAAGGTAAATCAAGAAAGTTTTTGCATCTATTTAAAAATTATCAATTTTCACCCAATTTAGCATAAAACTTTCTAATCACTTAGTGACACTGTTGCCAGTTGGAAACTAAGAAGCCTAACAAATAAAAGGGAAACCAGTAAGTTTGTCTACTCCATTCTTGAGTTGTAATGTGGACCTGCTACATTAGAGTCCATCCAAACTGGGCAGGTGGCTAGAAAATGTCCTACTGTTAATTGTAATTCATGTAACAGAATTTGGAACTATTTCAAATAAAAGCCAAATACATATAACCAAACTTCAGATGCTATGTCTTCTTAGCGTTTTACATTAATAGATAACCACTATCTAATAGGACAAGAAGGCATTTGATAAATGTCTATGCATTAATTTTTTTATTTTTTTAAATGAAACAGTAATTATTTTATGCAAACCAATAAAAAGAGAGAAAGAAGGTATATGCAATACATAAATCAATGAATGTACAAAATTCAATCATTCAATGCCTAGCCTCATTTTTGTCACCAAGACTATACTTTCTGCATACTATTCCTTCCTCATTGCTTGCAATTTTTGCACTCCAGACACCAAAAATTATTAATGCATCTTGATTTCATGTTTGGTTAATTTTGAACTATGCATTAATTTTGCCCATTAATTTACTTGCATTCTTTATGTCCAGTACTTGGATTGGTTTATTATTCTAGGTTGGGACTTCTGTTTGTTTTTTGTTTTTTGACAGCACTTTGTGGCAGAATATATATTATTTCTATCTTTAAACTCTAACATATTTGCCAAATTTTAACAGCAAAAATAGTCTCTGACAAAGGTCATCATTGATAAACTGGATATAAACAGGCCTGTGAACCAAGAAGATTCTAGAGACAGGTGTCTCACTTGGCTCTGTGGAGTTGGGAAGGAAGGATAAAGGGTTAGAACAGTTTACAGTGGTTAAACTCTGGTAAAATTTAGAAGTTTAAGGAATAATGCTGCCATGATATTAATGACCTTTGAGGGCATATGGAGTTCAGAGTTCATTTTCTATTTACAACATCCCTTGTTGCTCCACCTCTTTACTCCCCCCCCCATTTTTTTTAAAAAAGAAATGATTTAGACCATTGTGACATTCACTCTTAATTTTTATACAAAAAATAGAGACGGTAGAAAATATAGCAGTTAAGTATTAGTAATGGCTATAACTAGGGGTGCCCAATGAGAGGAGAGGGTATCTCCTCAACAGTTCAAAGTTCATTCTTTGTTCACATATAATGAAAAGTCTTCAGTTATCAGGTATTTAAACCCAAATCAGCAGTTCCATATCCGTAACCTGAGCTGAGTGTTCCTCCATCTAATGGCCATGCTGCTGTCGTTTGCAGTGAGTTGGGTGACACTCGATTTGTACTCTGAGACGGGAACAGATGGGCTTTCATTGTGAGACTCCGCCTGTATGCAAATGTGAACCGAGTTTCACCCGATCCTGGGGCCTGACCTGACCGTGCACATGCATTTACTCAACGTGGCTCAGCCTGGGGGGGCGGCGAGGGGGGAATAAAAAATGGCAATCGGATAGTACCAGCGGCAGGTCAAGTTTACCATCCGTCTTTCAGCGGGACTGAGATGGCAACACAGTTATTTAGTTTCAGTGTTGATGTGCGTTGCAATAAACTCCATCATTTCACCTGTTTATGAACCCAGCCTTGTATGAGATCTCTGTGAAATCAAACAAAGCTGGCAATCAACTCTCTTGTTTCCAGCAGAATGGGAGATTATGGCATTAGAAAAAAAAAAAAAAGCCAACCAACCTCTTTATTTTTACCCCTGCCTCACATACAGAAATCAATATTTTTAACGCTAGCCTTTTTTATTTCTTATATTGAATTTATTAATTTCTTATTGGGAAGAAACAAAATACATTTCTCCCCAAATGCTTTTTGTTTCAAATTTTAAAATATGATCATTAATGTCAGAATAACCAACCAGCTTTTTAGATGTCAAGTAGCTGTTTTGCATGTACATAACAATGTATAATATCTAATAAATCTTACAATTAAATCTGCAGCCCTTCATTAGAGTGAAAATATGAACAGCTGTAATCATACACATCTGACTGACAGAGAAAAATTTGGTTTCCTTTGTAATTTTTCACACTGAGAAAGAATGAGAGATGGATTGGAAACATGAATGTTTCTATTACTGTGGGCTTTTTCTTCACATATACAGAAGGATAGCAAACCAGTGTCTCTAACTTCAGGGTCTAACAGCAGTGATTTGCTTCAATTTTCTTCTCTCATGAAAGTAAATTTCTCTTGGGAAACATACCAGCCTTTGGCAAGAAAACCCACAGGACAAACACCCCCAAACTGTAACAAATAACGAATTGATGCATTTCTTCAATGCATCTGTTCTTTAAAGGATTCTGTTAACTGATGTCTGGAACTGGCATAAAAGAGCCACTAAGAATACGGTGAAAGTTGATGCATACAGCAAAAATTGCTTGCTGAATTTAGCTCCTGAGAACAAAAAACACTCCTTCTGGTTATACACACATATTACTTAGCATGTCGGGTTCAGGGGGCTTTTCAAAGTATGAGCAAGGAATTAAGAGACACTCCTCTCAGAAAAGGTGCCAAATAATTTTTACATAAGGATTCCTCTCCACCTTCTCATATTCCAATATTCACTCTGTAATGCAAGGTCAACATATCAGGATAGCATTTTCAAGCAGTTTTGGAGAACTAGGCTTGAAATAATTCCAAGTGGAAATAAATGGTCAGGACTCGGACAAGCATTTGTCTACTCAGCACCGAGTAGTAGCTGACAGAGATAATAAAGAATAAAGAGTTAGATGACAGTACAACAGGTATTTTTAAAATATCATATTTCTTTCCTTGACTATTAAAAATTTATTTCATGATCTTGCTTGGTCACTAAATATGTATTTCTAAACAGATAGGAGGTCTTCAGAGGAGGACTTATACATGGGCATCTATGTATAGATAGTGATATATATTTTTATCTCTCTATATAGATCATTCATTATACAAATAAGGAATGATGTGAATTTTATGTCCACATAAAGTTTTTCTCATGGGTGAATTATTGTAGGCCGTTTTAAATTAAAGATATCACTTCTACTCTTAGAAAATTTGTGTGTGAATTGTCAAGGTAGTGCTTCTCAGGGAATTTAAAATGTTTATTGACTTTAGAAGCAGGGGAGTCATATGTTATAAGTTAACAAGAGGTTTAACAAAGTTTTAGTCTGTCACAAGTAAGCTATTGAAAGTTTTTGAAAGCTTTTTCTTAATATTCTAAAAAGTGAAAGTTAAAATATTTATAATATGAACACTGAAACAACATTAGAACTACTACTTATGGTTGTTTGCTTTGATAAAATTATGTATTTGCTAAATAATTATATAAAACAAGATTCTGTTATGGAAGTCAGCACAGTTTTTTTTTTATATGTCTTATTAGAAATAACACCTTGAACTGGGAAGAAAATGCTTATTTTTTTTTTCAAGGCTTGAGGTAAAAAAAAGTAGACATTATTGTTTATTCTGAGCAGAGTTCTGAGAGATCAAAAAAATCATACTCTTTGTGTCTTTACAAAATCTATGAAAGAAAAATATGTAGTTAATTTTTCTCAAATGGCTGTATTACAGTACTCTCAATAAAGAAATACTGAGCTCTAACACATAAATAATAAAAGAAAGCATTTATGTGATCTTACTGTATACACAGAGCATAAGTGCTCTGTGTATTGATTAATCATCACAAACATCCCATGATGAATAAAAAGCCAAAATCGAAACTCACTGCAATGAAGTCATTTCTATCCAACTCTCAGTGACAATATAGGACAAGGTAGAACAGGTCCTACTATTATCTTCCCTTACAGACCAGGAATGTGAAACTTGCCAAAATAACTTCTGTCTAATACAGTAAATGGGAAATTTGAGAAATTAGGACTTAGGCTTTTGAAAAGAAGTTAGACACATTTATTTATCTCTCTGTGCCTAGTTAATATCTAGAAAATTAGGATGTATTTTGTTAAGATTATATTTCTTAAATACCCTATTCTCAAAGTAGCAGGAAGGATATATGTATATTTCTACTCTTTCCAAACATTATCATATGAGATATTGCTGTTTCTTATCAGTCACATAATGTGGAACTTCTAAAGAAGTAAGGCAGAGTCCTCATGAAAATGTATTTGTGAGGGAAACAAAGTCTCAGAACTAGAAAACCCAAATTCTTTACCCATTTAAAATGCTAACTCTTGTTTGAGGATAAGCTGTATAGTTGCCTTAAATTCTGATCTTGTATGATCTGTGTCATTGTTTGGCAGCAAAATTGAGTTCCTCTAGAGTGTTTAATTATGCTCAGTTGTATCATTGAAGAAAGGGTGAAGTTAAATTGGGTAGGATATGAAGGTCTTTATCTTCTTTTAAAGACCAATTTTGCATTCAGTGTTAGTGTGCTAAGGTCTGGGTTGAGATCCATTCCAATCACAATGGAAATAATGGTATTTATAGATCATAATTAGCCTCTGAATCCTAATCCGCCCGGAGCACTCAGAAAGATGTACTTTGTTAGTTGAAGAGAAGGGGTCGGGGGAGCCACCTTGTGGCTGGAAGATGACCCAACAGCCTTCAGGACCATTGCTCCACTCTGAGTAGGAAGGAAAGGACATGTGGGTAGAAAGAAGTCAAAGATAAATCAGAAGTATCAATCACTAACTATTTGTTAAAAGTGGTAAGGGATATAAATAGAATCTATAACTACAATAACGCTGAAGCTGTAGTTGTAAATATACATTATCCTCTTTAATATGACATAAAGTAGATTGAGAACTGAAAAAATTATTAAAGCTCCCACACAAAAAAAAATTGCAACAAAGAATGAAAACATTTAAGTTAAAATTATGTTCATTTTGTAATTCAATAAAGAAATCCCAGAGACATATTTTTAAATTTAATGGTGTTTTCAAAAGCACAGAAAAAGCCCCACAGACATCTGTTTGCATACATTGTGTGTCAGGCAACATCAGATTTGAATGGAATTTATCTAAATTTTATATGCATGGCTTGATGTAAATTGAAATAAATTGTACAGCATACTCTGCATGGACATATTGGTTTTTCCATCGCTGCTTGAACTTTTAACCCCAAGGCCTGAGCCAGTCACACGTTGACCTGTCTGAACTCTGCTGGTAGATCCAAGTGTGGAAGGCTGACCTTGCATCCATGGCAACCATAAAGTAGGGTCCATGACTCTTCTCTCCCATTCTCTCTCTTTTCTCCACACTCCAAACAAACAAAACAAAACAAATTAGTATATTCTAGCACAGCCAGTCAATGTAATCTTGGAATAGTTTTTGCCAAAATGCATTTTGCCTCTAACCTAAGCTCTGAGCAAAGCTTTTTCAGCTTACTTGTCAGATGTTAATGAAAGTTTGAAATGAAAGCCTTTATAAAAGTTAATGGAAAATATCCCTTCCTAAGACATTCAGTTTGCTTGACTACTATTATAATAAAATATACTACACATACTGCTTTGACTGGGTTTTCTAGAGGTGCAAAACCAGTGAGGCATATGTATGTGTGTGTAGGAGGTGTAGGACCTGTACACATGGATACACAAATATGTAAATATATACATGTATATGTATGTGTATATACATGTATTTTTTTATCTAGATAATTTATATATACATATATATAATATAAATGTGTAAAAAGAGAGTGATTTCAAGAAAATTACTTACATTGTTGCAGAAACTGGCAGGTTCCCAATCTGTGGGTCAGGCATCAAACTGGAGTCTTCTTCTGACATATTATTTTAAGGACAGATGAACTAAAAGTCAACAGGTGAGATGGCCAGTTGCTGGCTTATATTCCAAGGACTAGAGGTCAGATGATGATGAGTTGAGAAAGAGAGCTTTGTAGGTCTCACCCCTAAGGAACCTCCCCTTGTATCAGATCACAAAATTAAGGATAATTGCATAATACTGAGAATCATAGCCTACCAAGTTGACCTATGACATTAACCATCACAATCTATCCCTTGTCAATGAGGTACCAATGCCAAACCAAACCTATCACTGTCAGATTGGTTCCAACTCAGAATGACCCTCTATCAGATGTCCAGGGCTGTAAATCTTTTTGGGAATAGACTACCCACACTCAGAGTGCCAGCTCAGTGAGAAACGTGGAATGATTTTCTCTCTCTGCTGGCTCTAGAGAAAGATGCTTACCTTCATCAGCATTTTTAGGCCATGGATAACTTCAGGTTATCTTGACCTTTCCCTGTGTCAGCGAGCTTCCCAACAGAGGGTCTAGAGTCCAAAATGGTGCATTTCACTCTTTGAGTGGTTCTTTTTCAGTCCTAATTAGGTCCTCTGCTTACCTCCTCTTTCTTTTTATCTCTTTTTTTTTTTTTAAATTTAGGTTGTTTATTTTTCATTGCAATGAACATCTACAGAGATTTTGGAATTCCATTCATTCATTGTTGCACCCTTCTCCCCACACAAACCTCTCCCCCCTCCCCGCCCCCCCGTTTGCTCCTCTCCTTGAAAAGCAAAAGAAAAACTCATATTAGGGAGATCTAGTGGTCTAGTGATAAGAAGCTGTGCTGAATTCCCAAAGGCATGAGGTTCAAATCCATGAGTTGCTCTACAGAACAAGTATGGACATTCTCCAGCATGATTTACTGTCTCTGAAAAACCCACTGGAGGGTCAGCTATGAGTCAGTTCCAACTTGACAGCAAACAGCATGAGAGGAAAAAGTGATGCAGGCCACGCTTCAGGGAGACTCCTCTTATACCATGTCTCAGTGCTGTTATGGCATTAAGATTATTACCTTTACTTTTAATCTTTTTACAGCTGCTTGGAATATCAGATCATCAGAGATCTTTACACTCGTTTCACATTATGTCATTCTATACATGTATTTTTTTGGAGACTCTCTTCAGTTCAAAACATATATTCCTCTTACCTTTGGTCAGCAGCTCAGCTAGTTGCTTCCTAGAGGGATGGTTAAAACTTTGAATCCCAAAGAGTATGGACCATTAGTAGTCATGTTAGAATCACATTGCTATAGTTTTCCCTGGGAATAGTAGTACTAAGAGATACCCCAAAAGATCGCCTATATACAGACAACCTTTTCTTTGCCTTTATTATGTAATGTCCATCAAATCTCCCTTTTAAAACCAACATTTTCACACAAGTCACTATGGTAGCTCCCTTTTTTGCCTGTTGACCTGGTGGCATGAAGAGCCCAATGTGGCCTGGTAGCATGACCAGCTTCAAGTTCAGTTAAATTAGTGTGTGTCTCTAGGTGGGAACATTCCTAACTTTGGAAATCAAGCCTGTAGGCCTACTGAACATAGGATTGCAGGAATAGGGAATTAAAAATTTGCAAATGGCTTACTAGGAGTAATAATGAATGGTACTAGTCCCATTTCCATTCCTTTAATCATAGACCACTGAATCTTGGTTGTAGGAGAAACAGTGTCATGTATTAGATACTGATGTAGAGTATACACAGCTACATGGAGAACATTGTTCCAGTTTTGCAAGATATTATTGCCTAATTTGTACTGGAACTGTGTCTTTAGAAGGCCATTCCATCAAGACAGCTATTTCAGGAGTATGGGAAGCATGTGAAGACTTGTGACTTCTGTGAGTATGGACCAATTTCCATACTTAATTTGTCGTGAAGCAGGTCCCTTGGTCTGAAGCAATGTTCTGTCAGATACCATAAAGATTATTGATAAGGTATTCTGTGAACCCACAGATGATAATTTTGGCAAAAAGCTTTATATGCAGGGAAAGCAAATCTATATCTAGAGTATAATTGTCTATCCCAGTAGGAACAAAGTACTGCCCTTTCCATGACGGATGGGATCCCATAATTAGCCTGTCACCAAGTTGCTGGTTGAGCATCCCAAAAAATGATGCCATATCAGTGACTCAATGTTTGTCTCTTCTGCTGGCAGATTGGGCACTCAGTAGCATCTATAGCTATACTGGTATTGGTGAGTGGAAGTTCACGTTACTGAGCCTGTACATAAACAATATTGCTGCCACCATAGTTGATGAGCCTTTGAGCAGTGACATGATTGCCTGGGGCAGAAGCCTAGTTGATACCTACAAAAGCCATCATCCTATTCATTTGATTGTTAAAATCCTCCTCTAATGAAATCACCTCTTGGTGAGAGTTCATACAGAGCATAAATATATTATTCATTTCTTTGTCCCATTCAGAGAGATTTATCCACATGCTTCTTCATCATACCTGCTTGTTACCATTTTCCAGTCATGTCCTTTCCAAATCCTTGACCATCCAGCCAAGTCATTAGCTACAACCCATGAATCAGTACATAGTCACACATCTGGATTTCTCTCCTTCCAGGCAAAAGAAGTGACCAGGTGCATTGCTCTAAGTTTTGCCCACTTGGAGGATTTGCCTTCACCACTGATGTTCAGCAAGACCCAGAAATTGGATTCATTGCCACTCACTGTCTACTTCTGAGTGGTGCCTAAATATCACATGAAACCATCTATAAGCCAGACTTATGTTCTCTCTCCCACAGGCAACAGATTGTGAGAAACTCCTACATGAGACCATAGGTTAGATTGGTGCATATAACTCGAGTGGGTATCACAAGCATTTGGGCCACTTCCTCGTGTAACTTACTTGTGCCTTCAGGTCCTGCTCAAGCCCAATCTCATATATACTACTTTCTGGAATCCTGTGCATGTCTTAACTTGATGACTCTGTGGTTCAGTTATAATATCCCATAGTGATTTGATGGCCCATGGTCAAGTATTCACTATCTAAAAAGCCAAAAGCTATTTCACAAAAGAAGAGTAGTTATCTGCAGAAGATTTCAGGTCTTTACTCCATAGCCCTAAGGGCCTGCACTGTGAGTCACCACCAGGACCCCATCAAAGACTCCAAATAGTGCCTCTATGTGTTACTGACATTTTAAACATCATTGAATCAACTGGACATTATGGACCAAGTGACAGAGACATTTACACAGTAGCCTGAGCCTGTTGCAGAGAGCCTTCTGTTCTGAGTCCCTCTCATAACTAGCTTTTCAAGTTGCTTGATATATATAGACTGGAGTGCATACACAAATGAGGGCTGTGTCTCCCTCAAAATCCAAAGAGGCCTAACAGGCATTGTGCCTACTTTTCAGCTGTAGAAGGGGCCAGATGCAACAATTTATCCATCATGCTAAAGGAATATGTTCCAAACTACTAGGTCCCTAGAAATTTCACTGACATGGAAGGTGCCTGAATTTTTGTTGAGTCCATTTCCCATCCTCTAGTAATGAGCCCTCTGATGCATAGCAAGTAATTGCCAAGACCATGGCCTGAATCAGCTGTACCCTGGTCTCCAGACTAACATCATTATTCTTCAGCATTTTTGAGAGGTTCCTTCCTCAGAGCAATTAATATTTTGATTTCTTGACTGCTGGTGCCAAGAGTATTGATTGTGGACCTGAACAATCTGTAATTGTTAACAACCTCAGTCTCTTCTCCATCTATCACTGTGCTGCCAATTGGCCAGTGGTGAGAATCTTTGTCTTCTTGATGTTGTACTTCAATCTATATTGAAGACTACAGTCCTAAGGTTCAAGTGATTCAGGGAAACAACAACAACAAAAAAAAAACCCCAACAGTCCTTGACCTTCTGCAACAAGTGCTTCAGGTCCTGTTCAGTTTCTGCAAGCAAGATTGTGTCATCTACATAACAGAGGTCGTTGATAGTTTTCTTCCAATTACTTGCTATGCATCAGAGAGCTGGAAAATTACCAAAGATTACAGAAGAATTGATGTCTTAGAGCTGTGGTACTGAAATAATGACCAAAGATAACAGAAGAGTTGATACTTTTGAGATCTGGTGTAGGAGAAAATTATTAGCCTGCTAAGAGAACAAACAGCTTTACCCTGGAGAGGGTGAAAGCAAGTTGCTCCTTGGAGGCAAGGATTTTGAAGCTCCATTTCACATAATTTGGGCAAGTGACCAGGAATCCTTGGAAAAGGATACTATGCTTGGAAGGGTGGAGGGACAGCACAGGAAAGGAAGACCCCAGTGAGATGTATTGACACAGTAACTGGGATAATGAAAGTAGATGTAATGGAAACAGTGTGACTGGCTCAGGATAGAGCAGAGTTCAAAGTAGTTGTGCATAGGGTCATTATGAGTCACAGGCAACTAAGTGGCACATAACAACTATAACAGCAGTAGTGAGCTCTGGTGAGTAGTCTGTAGGGAGAGTTGCTCTGCTAACCTAAAAGCCATACATACCTCTGGTGGTCTGAATCCACTAGTCACTCTGAGGGCATTCTCCTCCTGTGTAATTTACAGCCACAAAAACTCAGTGGAGATTCTTCTCAGAAAAAACATCAAATGGCAGATGACACTGGTGCAGCAGGAGGGCCTAGAGGCCCCAGGGGCCCTGGGGTGGGAGCCCCGTGGTGGTTTCTTTGGAAGCTTCAGTAGTAGTCTGTGGGGTCAGGAAGGGGCCGCAGAGCTTGAGGAGGCGAAGCTGAGGACTAGGAGTGGCTCCCCGTCACCAAGCTGGGCCCTCTGGTCAAAGATAAGAAGATCAAATTCTTGAAGGAGATTTATATCTTCTCCCTGTCCATCAAGGAGTCTGAGATCACTGACTTCTTCCTGGGGATGTCCCTCAAGGGTGAGGTCTTGAAAATCATGCCTGTGCAGAAGCAGACATGTGCTGGCCAACAGACCAGGTTCAAGGCCTTTGTCGCCATTGGAGACTATAATGGCCCTGTTGACTTGTGCGTCAAGTGCTCCAAGGAGGTGGCTACTGCCATCCAGGGGGCCATTATCCTGTCCAAGCTCTTCATTGTCCCTGTGCCCATGGCTACTGGAGGAACAAGACTGGCAAGCCTCACACCGTTCCCTGCAAGATGACTGGGCACTGTGGCTCTGTGTTAGTGTGTCTGATCCCTGTACCCTGAGGCACTGGAATCATCTTGGCCCCTGTGCCCAAGAAGCTGCTGATGTTGGTGGAATTGATGACTGCTACCCCTCAGCCAGGGGCTGCACAGCTATCCTGGGCAACTTCGTCAAGGCCACCTTTGATGCCATCTCCAAGACCCATAGGTACTTGACCCTGATCTCTGGAAAGAGACTGTGTTCACAAAGTCTCCCTACTGGGAATTCACTGACCATCTTGTAGACTCACACTAGAGTCTCTGTGCAAAAGACCCAGGCTTCAGCTGTGGCCACCACATAGTGGATCTTGTATAACAAATAAAGTGAATTAAGTTTTTTTGAATTAAGTTCAACACACAAACTTCAATGAAGGGTTAGCTGTAACTTGCTTTTGAATTGACAGTGATGAATGCATGCAAATACTTAACCAATAAATCTAGAGTCCCTGATACTTCTTCATTACTAGGTCCTTACGCATAATGTTATCAATGTAATGGACAAGAATGTATCTTGTTGGACTTGCCAATGTAAGATAAGCTGGTTTTGGTTGTTCTTAAAACAGAGATGGAAAAAAGCATTTGCCAGATCATTAACTGTATACCAGATACCAAGAAATACAAGTGATGAAACCTCATCTGAAACAGCAGCTTCAATTGAAATCACCACCTGATTAAATTGTTTACAATATACTTCATTCTCCAAGATCTGTCTGGTTTCTGCATAGGCCAGATAGGTGTATTGAATGAGGATGCAGTAGGAATTACCACCCCTGCATTCTTCAGGTGTTGTTGGTGGCAATAGTCTCTCCAGTTCCTCATGGAATACAATATTATTTTTGTTTACTGTTTTTCCAGGCAGGCCTAATTATAGTGACTTCCACTTAACTTTTCCTATCATAGTAGCCCATATTACATATATCCAGAACCCAAGGTAGCATTCTACCAGTTTCTGAGTATATTTATTCCAATTCTGTACTCTAGAACTGGAGACACTGCAGGCAGATTCACAGGAACCGACCTATTAATAACTTGACTTTCATACTCCCGTACTCTGACTAGTGAACTACAGTGATGGTTTGGGTCTCTTGGGATTCGTGTCAATTCAGAGCCAGTGTCCAGTATTCCCTGTAAATTTTGGTTATTTCATTTTCCCCAGTGAAATTTAACTGTCATAAAATACCACAGATACTTTTTTTGGGAGGCTGGGAGAAAGATTAATGGGGGGAAAACACCTCAGATGTTGCTTTAGATGCTGCCCCAACTGCTCTCAAATAGACTGTTCTGACATTGCTGGGTTAATATCATCAGAGAAGAGTGAAAGGAATTAAATTACTGGGGAGTGTGGTTTAACAGACAAACATGGAATAAACTCCTCAGATGGGAGTAAAAATACTGGTTCTTTTGGCAGGAATGATCCATTATAATTTGGTCCTTCACTATCCCCAGTTTTCTGATCATCTGCCATATATTGCCATCTCAAGTTTCAAGATCTCATTTCTTCCCCATCAACAGCCCCACTTTAACTCCAGATACAATTCAAGGTTGAAAACTCAGACTCTGTTATGATAAGACTCAGGATTTGATTTCCAGCAGTATCAGCTCTGTTACTATAAGAAATTGTGACTCTGAAGCTTTGAGCACATACCTTTCTTTTATCTCTTAGTCCAGCGAAAATAGAAACCACAACCAGTTTTCTTATACATGCCTCATCCTGACAAAATTGAATAAATATGTATGTGTGTTGTCAAATGCCATTGTGTCAACTGTGACTCATGATGACCCTGTGAACAACAGATCTGAACCCTGTTCTATCCTGTGCCATCCTCATCATCTCTGACACACTTGAACCCGTTCATACAGTCACTGTGTCAATCCATCTTGTTTAGGGCAGTCTTCTCTTTCCCTGACTTTCTACTCCTACCAGCATGATTTTTCCTAAGGGGAGTGGATGGCGGGGGCAGGGAGAGAGAGATTGAGAAAGAGATTTATTTCAAAGAAATAGTTCACAAAGTTGTGGAGACTACAAATCCCAAATCTGTGGGTCAGGCATCAGGTTGGAAGCTGCTCTCCACTTATGTGATTGCAGAGGCGGACTAATTCCAAATCTACAAGTCAAGTGAAGTGGCAGACTTCTAGATCACATTCCATAAATCAGAAGTCAGATGATTACAGGTTTGATGCAGTCTGGGTAGGGAAAGCTTTATCAGAAAATCTATATATATTGGACATAGGAGCACACTCTCCAAGGAAACTATATATCAGAGCAAAAAATGAAAGATATTTACATAATGCTGAGAATCATAGTTCAGAAAAATTAACATATAACATTAACTATATACTCATATGTTAAGTTAATGATGGTATGTTATAATGTCAGTGAATATTAAAATTTATGATATTTCATTAGAATACTTTGTTGTTATGTACTGTCAAGTCGCTAGTCACTCATAGTGACTATATACTATAGTCCTGAAACCTGCTCTATCCTGTTCCAACTTTACTGTCTCTGAAACCCCTACTTTATTACCCTAGTCACTGAATCAACCCATCTCAACGATGCTCTTCCTCTCTTTCTCTATGCCTCCATGCTTACAAGCATGTTGTCCCTCTCTAAGGACTGGTGCCTTCTTGCAACATGCATACAGTATGTCAGACAAAGCCTCAGGATCCTTGCCTCCAAGGAGCAGCTTGGTTTCACCCTCTCTAGCATGAACCATGGTATATTCAACACTCTTCTCCAGCACCACAGCTTAAAGTCATCAATAGAGGTATATTTAAAAGATACTTAGGTAAGCCTTTACCAATGCACATAGTATACATATCAGATATGGCATTTTATATTGTCATAGAGCTAATATCTCTGAAAAAGTGTTAAGAAATTTAATCTCTATAGCATATTCTCCATTTTAATTGAACTACTCTTAGACTTATGATTTGTTTTAATTGAAATAGTTGATTTTTTTAAAAAAAATCTATGTACTAACACTTCAACAATTTTAATTGTGCTCCAAAGGTATTCATTACTTATGTCTAAAGTTAAAATTAAAGTTCAACAGGGCAGAAAATGACAAATGCTGGCAAGGATGTGGAGAGAGTGGAACTTTTCATTCATTACTGGTGGGAATATAAAATGTTACAACCACTATGGAAGGCAGTCTAGTATTTTCTCAAAAAAGTTGGAAATAGAAATACCATTTGATCCAGCTATCCCTTTACTGGGAATTATCCAAATGAAACTAGAGATTTGACTCGAACAGATGTATGCATACCCATATTTATTGCTGTGTTAGTCACAGTAGCAAAGAGATGGAAGCAACCCAACCTGTTCATCAACCAAAAAAAAAAAAAAAGAGAAACAGGTACATTCACACAATGGAATATTATGCAGCATTGTAAAGCAGTGAACTTGTGAAAACACTAAGCAGCATGGATGAGTCTGGAAGACATTTATGCTGAGTGAAATATCTCTGTCACAAAAGGGTAAATACTACGTAACTATAACCACTGTTATAAAATAAGATTGATACAGGGTGGGAGAGAATAGGAAAAGAGTTGATAGATAATGAGCACTGCACTGGAACAGATGAGGGGAAGGACTGTCTGAAAGGAATGCATGATTAGGCATTATATCTATATGACAACAATTTGGAACAAGGGAGGCATTACAAAGTAAACTGGGGGGAGGAAAACATCGGAGAGAGAGGAAAAGGTGCAATAATTAACAAATGAAAACTCAGCATTTCTGTAAACATTCATTAAAATCGCAATAAAATAGAAAAAACCTAAAAAATTTGTAGGCATTGTAATTTTAATTTCATGTCATAAAATATTGTTCTTTTTCTACAACAGTGGCACCATACAGTATTTGTCCTCTTGTGACTGAGACATTTCACTCAGCATAATGTCCTCCAGAGTCACCCATTTTGAATACCATTGCATGAGTTCCTTGTTTTTCAATGTAGCGTAGTATTCCATTGTGTGAATATACCAGAGCTTCTCTATCCATTTATTTGTTGATGGGCACTTAGGTTGTTTCCAACTCCTTGCTATTGTGAACAAAGCCACGATGAACATGGATTATGGTCTCTTCAGGGTATATTCCCAGTAGTAGAATTGCTGGGTCAAATGATATCTATATTTGCAACTTTTTTGAGAAAGTGCCATACCGCCTTCCACAGTGGTTGTACCATTTTACATTCCCACCAATAGTGAATAAGGGTTCCAGTTTCTCCACAACCTCACCAGCATTTGTTGCTTGCTGTCCTGTTAAATTTTGCTAGTCTTACTGGAGTGAGATGATATCTCATAGTTGTCTTGATTTGCATCTCTCTTAGAGCTAGGGATTTTGAACATTTCTTCATGTGTTTGTTGGCCATCTGAATCAAGGTGGGGGTAAGACTGAGAAAAACTGGATAAATTATGTATACTGCATTGAAGCCGATGAGGGAGAGAACAACACTTCACCAAGGAAGACATTCAGATGGCCAACAAGCACATGAAGAAATGTTCAAAATCCCTAGCCCTGAGAGAGATACAAATCAAGACAACCATGAGATATCATCTCACTCCAGTAAGACTAGCAAAATTTAACAGAACAGCAAGCAACAAATGCTGGTGAGGTTGTGGAGAGACTG
>NW_006399827.1:11081300-11083458 GCF_000299155.1 Elephantulus edwardii
TTTTATTTTCTCATTAAAAATTTAGAAATCATGTTAAGCTTTTGAGCTGTACAAAAATAGCAAGTGCTTGACATACAGACTGGGGAATTAAACTTTGTCTATAAATTACCATTAAAAATTTCTGAATTTGAAGACTTTCTGGCTCCTAAAGTTTGCTTAACTATTTTAAATTAAATATATTGTAATTTAAGAAGTGAAAACTTGTTGGAAGTTGTTGTCTCTGAAAATTATTGTACCTAGACTTTCTCTTTAAGAAAATTATCTGTTTAATTAACATTTTGTTAAATATATTTCATTATATCCCTTTAAAAGCCATTTTGTGTTTAATGACTGTTACTGTCAGTGTGTCTCATGATGCAGTGAAAGCTTATTTGCTCTACTTTATATAGAAAATAGAAATGAACCTGTCTCTTTCTTTTACACAATTCTACACAACCCTCTACAATTCCCATATTACCTTCTACAGCTTAAGGTAAGAACCCCCATCTTTCTCACAGGAAGGATGTACTCATCTACTTTTCTACTTTGTTTCCTATCATCTACTTTGTTTTCTGTTCTTTAGATATCTGTATGCTTAATTCATAACTTCAGTAGTGTGAAAGTAGTGAGGGCAGTGTGGGGCTAGCTGTATGTCTGAGTTGTACTAACTCCACAAGGAAGAACAGCCTCTATCAGCATCCTCCATAGTCTAAAACCAATTCCTATAAGGAGGAGCATTACCTCTATGCTCCTGTACCTATTTCTACTGATTCCACCACCAGTCATACTGCTCTATTACAGGGTTTGAGATCTATTGGAATAGCCACCCAAATCTCACAGAAACATACTTAACAGTTATGGGCTTTATTAGAGAAGTTAATAAATTACAACTCAGATTTGCAGTAGAAGAGAATTTCTCAAGTATGTCACAAGCCCTTTAACCTTCAGCACGGCAGCTTAGGTCTGTGATACAAAGTTCCTTTAGTCCTGCCAATTATGCTATATTCCCTCAGCCCTCCCAGTTGGAGACAGGCTTTGTGGGACAACAGTCGAAGCCAGCTTTGTTTCTTGTCTCTGGTTCTCTGCTGAGGCTGTTGCTGCTCTCCTGTAGGTCAGAGCCTTACAAGTGTAGGAATTTCTAGCCTTGAGAGATGCATACTCCATTCTCTGCTTCTCTTTTCTTTTTGGTAGTGAGATCCCCACTTTTGCTGCTATACTTTCTCAATTTAAATTTGGTGAGATGAAAAAAATTGCAGATTCCATAATATTAGTTTATACACACCCTGTTTCAAGTTCCCAGCTAGTTATGTGGTGAAAATCAAAGCTAATGGCTAGAAAATCCATTTTGAACAATAAACCATGATACCACAGTTGAAAAGATACTTTAACTGTAATAATAAGTTGGAACAAATCACCTCTTCCTGTATAACCCAGTAACATAGTTGGTTGTAAATTTAAAACTCCTTTAATTTTTTTTTCCATTTTAGTTAAACCTCACAGCTTTTCCAGGGTTTACTTCTATTTCCTTACTGTCTGTTGAGATGTGATTTATAAAACAGCCGCCTTTGAACTGTGGTGTTGGGGAGGAGGACTGACTCTCCCATGGATTGCCAAAAGAACAAACAAGTCTGTCTTGAAGGAGATGCAACCAGAGTGTTCCTTCAAGGCAAAGATGGAGACACTCCAGGCAAACTTGCAGGAAGCCACTATGAGCAGAGACCTACTAATAACCTGACCTTCATACTCCCTTACTCTAACTAGTGAACTACAATGATGGTTTGGGTCTCTTGTGATTAATGTCAGTTCAGATCCAATGTCCATCTCACATGCATTGGACATATTGTCAGGAAATGCCAATTATTAGAAAAAGACATCATACTGGGAAAAGTAGAGGGCCAGCAAATGAGAAGTCCCTCAATAAGATGAGTTGACACAATGTCTGTAACAGTGGGTTTGAACATAATAGAATTGTGAGGATAGTGCAGGATAGGGAAAAATTCAAATCATAGAGTTCATAGCATAACTGTGAGTTGTAGTTTATTTGATAGCACCTAACAATAACATGAATATAAATTCTCTCACACATATTATCCCCAGTAACAACCTTAACATTCAAACTCTTGAGTATCTACTGAGCTATATGACTATGGCTTCTCAAACTCTGGAAATTTTTTAATAT